>NC_034412.1:68130033-68134874 GCF_002078875.1 Numida meleagris | reverse complement strand
CCCTCTTTTTTTTTTTTTTTTTAAAACAGGGATTTTTCAGCCAGTGCTTTGCTTATCCTCCAGTGCATCACCTCTTTATCAGCAGTTGCAACAAAAGGCTATCATTGTATATAGCACTCACTTATCTGAGCAACAGATGTATTTTCAGGCCAAAGGGTTACATTTTTATCCAATGGAAGCACTGAGCCTAAAGCTGTCTTTGGAAGATACAGAGTTATCAAAAGACAGACTATTTGACAAGGAGAATTTTTAGAAAATCTGGAATTGACTAATCGTTGTAATCTGAAGTACGCTACACGTAGTGACATGAGGATGTGCTGGAAGGTGCATTTCTTTATCCAGGTTGTTTGGAAAAGAGAATTTTTATACAGAGCTGCTGAGAGAATAGTCTTCAACTTCAGACATTTTAAAACTGTTTTGTGCACCAAACAATGCTGACTGATATGCTGTTGTTGGAGTTTTGATTTTTGTGCCTGAACATTTAAAATTACCTTAAAAAGTCCTTCTTTATGATAGTAGTTGCTGTCTATTGGTAGTGTGCTCTAAGAAACACCTCACCCTTTTTGAATCTTTTCCTAAAACTTCTGAGCTATGTATTGTCCTGGAACAATGAGACCCACACCTGCATTATATGGCAGACACAGTGTTTTGTATGCATTAACTCCTGATAGTAAATTCAATTGTAAAGATCCAATATTATAGTTAATAGCTTGAATAATTTGTTCTTCCACAGCTATGGAACACATTTTGCCTAAACCAGGAGATGTGAGTTCTGACAGTTTTTTAATTCCAATTTGAATTTCTTACAGTACTTGCTTAGGTCCTCACTCCCATGCCAGCTCAGTTCATGCAGTGAACTAAGTCAAGGAGATGATCCAGTGCTCTGGATCCACCCTTAAATCATTAAATTCAAGTCACTGTGGCCATACTTGGCATGACACAGGGAGCAGCTTGGCATTGACAAAGTGCCTCAGGAAAAGGCACGTGTGCAGTCTCCTAATGAAGAATGGCTCATACAACTTTGAGTATTGCTAGCTTCAAAAGACTTCAGCAGGACTACCCACATGAGTAAACAATTTACGGTGTAGCCCTTGGATTCTCCATGGTATCTTATCCTCAGTTACACCACTCATTTTGCTGGTAACTCAGCAGTCTCACTCATTGCCTCACAGACTGCTATGTGCACACTGTGGTCAGTCTTTTATTCATTTACATTACCATAATGAGAAGGGTTGTTTTTTTCTTGTTGTTTTTTATTACTATTTTTGTAGAAGGACTATGTAATGAAATTAAAGAATTTGGTCCTGTGAAGTGCTGGTTCTTGGAGGTTTACTAATTTTCTTTGGAGTGGAGTCCGCTCTGCTGAGCATCTCTGGGGGCACTCAACCTCTTAAAGGATTAGGCTGGTTTGGAATGCCATCCATTTGTGTCAATATTTTTCAGTAATACAGAGATTGTGCATTAGATTGTGTCTTAACCTGATTAACTGTGGTAAGGTTACATCCTTATGCTCTCAGTAATAATCTAGAATACTGCCTGATATAAACAGCATATAAAACACCCACAGGCACTCAAAATGCAAAGCATTTATACTGTCTGGATAGCCTGTCCTGCAGTAAATATAATGTATAGATTCTTTAAAAGATCTTCTGGAGTAGGTGTCTGACACAGTGGATAGGAGCACTGAATCTGATCAAGCACTTTCTGTAGCGGAAGATACAATATTATTTATAGTGATTGAAAATTGTCATGATTTTATTTTCTTCTATGATTCGTTTCTAGTTTAGTTAGTGGTAGCTTATAACTATTTTAAAGTAATCACAGTCTCTTTTTTATAATTTATCTTGGAAGGTTTTCTATCATAGACATATGGGTAGTGGCATTTAAACAAATGCTATACTTTCATGTAAGTGTATAGAATAAAACGACAGTGCAGGTTTTTAATGCATAAGTAAGTACTATACTGTGCCATTGTTGGAAGGTATTTTCAAGGTTATAGGAAGCACTGATAACATCAGAGCAAACAGATCTTCAAGATGCATATCAATGAAAAACAGTTTCATATTGGATTTTCTTTCTGAAGACGAATAGAGAAAATGCTCTATAGTACACATTATGAAAGATAAGAAATAGACCTAGACTTTATCATTTTTTTCTCATATAAATGATCTACCTTATTCAGAATAGGATTTGTGAATGCTCAGCCATGTTGAAATTATTTCTTTTGGATGTGAAAATGTAGAAGCAGCTGAGCTAGTTTTAAATGCTTTTGAATATTTCCCTTAAGAAACAATGAAGCCTTGCTCGTCTACCAAGATTTAGTGCTGATGTCAGTTCAGTTGCTGAAGTTAGTTAAAATGAGTTGCATAATTCATCTTTACTGAAGCAAGTTCTCACAGAATTCTGCCTTAACTTTGGACTTACTCCATGCTAACATGTTAGCTGCTAAATTCAGAGTTCAATATTAGGAAATTTATTGGATGATTGGATGGTACAAAAATACATGATGTGATAAACAGAAAGTGTTTCTCATTAATGCCCAGATTAATTGATCAGGACAAGGTCATCTTGCGTAGAACACAAACAAACAAGCAAAAAACCCAGACACCAACAGTATTTCCTGTCTGGGTTACAGGAATCACAAGAACAAGAGGGAGGTGGGGAGAATGATGCAGAGGGAGATTTCCACTGAGAAGAAAAAACAACCGATAACAAGAGGAGAGTAAGATTTGTAAAGAGAAATGCAGACTTTTACTACATCAGTTGACTGAGCTCATGGGACAGCAGAAAATGTCTCAAATAGAAAGCATCATCTTCATGTTTGAAAAAGAATTAGAAATTTCAAGCCAGATGCAGAAGATTAGACCTGAATTAACAGTTATGTTTATTAATTACCCAAATGTGAGAATACTGTGGTCAGCACTTGTCTAGGAAAGAGATTTCTTTAAGGGTAATACTCCAAATAATAACATTAAAAATGATAATTCAATACTGATTTGATTATTTATATGTATATATATTTAAACAAAATATCCACCAAGGCTTTTACATTTCTTAAGCTTTTTCTCAAGACCATAACATGTTTTCTTTATGAGAGAAATGAAGAACAGGCTTTTAAGCAAATCTTCCCCATCCCTTTGCATCATGAGATTTTTTTCCAAAGCTTACTTCCAGTTTATGCAATACTCAGTTATTTTATGAAGGTGGAACACCTAAGAAAATATTCTTGCAGTCATCTCCAAGGCCAATCTGCCCACTGAGAGAAATAACCTCTTTACTCTTCACAAGTGGTTTCCAGATCAGCAGAATAAGGAACTTTCCATCCTGCTTGCTTCTCAGCCAACACATTTTAACAAAATGTGTCACAAATTACAAAAATTAAGTGAAGAAGTTATGCCATCTATAACAAACATATGACTTGTTATTTCTAGACCTCTAGCAGGACAAACTGTGACTTCAAGATAAGGACAGAGACACATTATTCTGACAATTAAGATACTGAAACAAAACTAAGAGAAAGTCACTTTTGATCACTTTTGATCACTTTTTGATCACTTTTGCCAGGAGCTGGCAGGGCTTATGGAGAGAGCTTTAAACTAGAGAGGAAGGGGGAAGGGGATAAAACCAGCCCTGCAAGAGGTGTGCCTAGGCGGGCATCGGGATTAGGGGTGAGGCAAGGGACTCAGCTGAAGTGTGTCTATGCCAATGCCCACAGCATGAGCAACAAACAGGATGAGCTGGAAGCCTTTGTGCGGCAGGCAAACTATGACCTAGTTGCCATTACGGAAACATGGTGGGATCGCTCCCATGACTGGAGTGCTGCGATGGATGGCTACAAGCTCTTCAGAAAGGATAGGAAAGGAAGGAGGGGTGGTGGCGTGGCTCTCTTTGTTAGAGACTGTTATGATGTTATTGAACTTGCAACTGGGGAAGACAACGTTGAAGCTCTGTGGGTTAGAATCAAGGGAAAGGCTGACAAGACAGACATCCTGGTGGTGGTCTGTTATAGACTGCCTAACCAGGATGAAGAGACAGATGAGGCGTTCTATAAACAGCTGGCTGAAGTTGCGCGATTGCCTGCCCTTGTCCTCATGGGAGACTTCAACTTCCCTGATATATGCTGGGAATACAACTCGGCGCAGAAGAAGCAGTCTAGGAGGTTTCTAGAGTGTATGGAAGATAACTTCCTTCTGCAGCTGGTCAGAGAACCTAGCAGGGGAGGTGCCCTGCTAGACCTGCTGTTTACAAACAGGGAAGGTCTGGTGGGGGATGTGGAAGTTGGGGGCTGCCTTGGTCATAGCAACCATGAAATGGTAGAGTTCTCCATTCTTGGTGGAACCAGGAGAGGGGACAGCAAAACGGCGACCTTGGACTTTCGGAGGGCAGACTTTGAATTGTTCAGGAGGCTGGTAGGAAGGGTCCCTTGGGATTTGGTCCTGGAGGGTAAAGGGGTCCAGGAAGGCTGGTTGCTCCTCAAGAAGGAAGTCCTGAAGGTGCAGGAACAGGCTGTCCCCCTGAGCCTCAAGATGAGCCGGCGGGGAAGGAGACCGGCGTGGATGAACAGGGAGCTTTTCCTGAGGCTCCAGGAGAAAAAGAGAATCTACCTCCTGTGGAAGAAGGGACAGGTAACTCAGGGAGAATACAAAGAGGTTGCCAGGATGTGCAGGGAGAAAATTAGAAAGGCAAAGGCCCAGCTCGAATTAAGCTTGGCTACTGGGATTAAAGGGAACAAGAAACTCCTTTACAAATACATTAACAGTAAGAGGAGGACCAAGGAGAATCTCCATTCTTTACTGGACACAGCTGGGAATGTGGCCACTGAGGACAATGAAAAGGCTGAG
>NC_034412.1:68065103-68128921 GCF_002078875.1 Numida meleagris | reverse complement strand
CCTCTGTACTCAGCCCTAGTGAGGCCCCACCTCGAGTACTGTGTCCAGTTTTGGGCCCCTCACTGCAAAAAAGACATTGAGGGCCTGGAGCGTGTTCAGAGGAGGGTGATGAAGCAGGTGAGGGGTCTGGAGCAGAGGCCTTATGAGGAGCGGCTGAGGGAGCTGGATTGTTCAGTCTGGAGAAGAGGAGGCTCAGGGGAGACCTCATCGCTCTCTATAGCTACCTGAAGGGAGGTTGTCGTGAGCTGGGGGTTGGCCTCTTCTCTCTTGTAACTAGTGACAGGACTAGGGGGAATGGCTTCAAGTTGCGCCAGGGGAGATTTAGGCTGGACATTAGGAAATACTACTTTTCTGAAAGAGTGGTCAGGCGCTGGAATGGGCTGCCCAGGGAGGTGGTTGAGTCACCATCCCTGGAGGTGTTCAAGAAACATTTAGATGTTGTGTTGGGAGACATGGTTTAGTGGGGTTGTTGGTGGTAGGTGGATGGTTGGACTAGGTGATCTTGTAGGTCTTTTCCAACCTAGCTCATTCTATGATTCTATGATTCTATGATTATAATTGCTTATTTTGTAACTGTACTAATAATCCACGGAGTTCTTATGGCTGACTGGAGGAGAATCCCATGTCCATTTTTATCAAAATAAACTTACTTTTTCAAGAAACTACACTAAATAAGTCATGTTTATTTATTTGTTGTTTTAATCCTGATGGGAGACTTTTTAATGTCATGAAAATATTCTAATGTTTTGAAAAGCTGAAGAAAATCTGATCAAAACTGATTCAAAGCTTTTGACTGTGTGTTGTATCTGCAAATGATGGCCACACTCATAACCTGTCTTATATTCATTTGGTTATAGTATCCTCCGTTTCCTCCTGCTAAACTTTGGGTTATTCTTACTTCTTCTGCTTGAAGAACTTCCCTCAAAAAATATGATTTTAATGAATTAGAAAAAGTAAAATTTAGAAAAATTAGAAAAATGTGCAAAAGTTTTGTCAAAAAATTTCCCAAGAGCTGGTAGTAATTTCAGTCATGATTCAGCTGCCTTGCTGTTGTAATAATTCCTTCCCCTCAGCTTAACTGTCAGACTAAAGTATTTGCCCTTGTCGTGCCTCTGTAGCTTCCACGCTTGTGAAGAACAGCAAGATTTGCATCTTTTTTTGTCATGCTCTGAATTCAGCTAAAAGGAGTACACAAGCAATGTGTCAGTACTGGTTTCTGGCTTGTTTTTGAAAATCTGCCAAGTCTCTTTGTAAAACAAGAAATTGCACACAATTCAAGTATACGGAAATATAATGTATTTGTTTTAATGGGACTACTACTTCCCTCTGCATCAACCTTGCAGTGAGTTTAACACGAGATAACTTCCTGAGTGCCCATTTTGCCCATTGACTTTGGGCCAATACAGCTGACTACAGGCAAGAAAAGTTGTTTTAGTGCCAAAATGCAAACATTTTTCAGAATGTCATTCAATGCAAAAAAAAAAAAAAAAAAAAGATTCTTGTGGAGACTGGACCACTACTCCATTTTCAATCTCTATTACTTTAGCCATTCACTTGGAATAGACTTATTATGGCAGTTCATATTACAGTAACAACTATTTTAAAGTCACTACAATGAAGGCTTGACCACATTTTATTGGGAGAAAATATTTTAAATCCTTATTTTTATTTGTTATATTTATGTTCCTAGAAATTGGCACAGACACTTCTCTAAAGCAGGTGCTGTATAAACACAGTACAGAAAGATGCCTCTGAAAGCTTTCACTCATTGGACCTCAAGAGAAATACTTACAAGCACACAGTGTTCCTCTGGTATGAAGGAGACAGTAAACAACAGGATAATATTCAACACTGTAAACTCTTCTGTGTCCTCTGAATATTTGAGGAGAAGACATGTTGACTGAAGATAGTTTTAGCCTTTAACTTACCTGTTTTGCTCACCTAGGAGCATGCAAGATCAAACTGCTGTTTAAGGACTGAGTTTTTGATCTGTACTTTTCAGAAGGTCAATAATAAACAAAAGCAATTGACCAGGGTTTCTTTCTCTAGAACACTTAAATCCATGTAATGAATAGCCTTGTACTAAGAGCTAAACAAAAGTTAGAGTTTTGATTTTTTTTCCCATCTCTTTATCCATTTCTGAATCTACATATGCTGCATATTTAACAGTAGAGTAATTATTAAGTTTTAGCAAAATTCATGCAGAATTTCTCTATGTTTGCAGCTCATGATTCTTAGACTCAGCCAACTGTAACTTACAGCAGAGCTGAAAAATTGCTGCTGTTTGAAAAAGCAAAAAGTAAAAAAGATAAAAAAAAGAAATTACATGGATTTATTTTCAGCAAGACAAGCCATCTGCACTTTCCTGCCTGAAAGTGGACAGTAAATAAGCACATTGCAAATATCGACCAACACATGCCTTGAGTAATTGCAGCACCAAAGTAACACTGATCTAAGTGGTGAAAGTTATTGTAGTTAACCCACAGGGCAAAAAGTGCTTTGCCTTTCCATTAACTCAGGTTGGTACATTATCTGGTTGCATTTAGAAGCATGACCTCAGTTAGATTTGGGATCTGACCCATTTGTTGCAGTTCAGTTAAGATATAGTGTTCTTTCTGCTAGATTGACCTATTCAGCACCTTTTTCTTATCTTCACTGTCACCCACCTCAGTAGTGACCTTTCTGTGGTTTTTTGCTCCCCATGGGGCATTTTTTCTCCTGGCTATTCCAATCACAGAAAACTCTGGAACTCATCTATGAGGGCATAATACTTTCCAACTTGTTAGTCCTTTTAAGTAGCATTTTGGAACAACTGTCCTGTGGTTTATTCTGTTGCTTACCATTGCTTTGTTTTAAAACTTTCTCTGTGCAAGAATGTGCCCAACTTCCTGTGATTATCAGTTCAGATTTCTGCTATACAAATGCTGTGTTTTTGTTGTGGTTCTTTTTTTTCACTTCCTTCCAAAATTGAGTAAATATTTCTGTATAATCATACAATCATTTTCTTTCTTAGAGTTCTGTGTTCTTATCATCTGATTCCATCCTTTCTGTCAAATGCCTTGAGATGTGGACAATGTGTTGCTTTGTTTTTCTCCTTTCTAGTGGAAAATAATAACTTTTTGTTTTAAAGGTGTGTCTTTTTTTTTTAACAGTTGTATTCTATTTCCTTCTTTAGTAAAATTCCCTATTTATCATTCAGTTTCTGCAATAAAATTCAGCTGTCAGTGCTGCTACAAAATGAGACACAAAATGAATATCAGGTTGTTACTCTTGGTGAAAAATTCTGTATGCCACAATGATTTAAAAGTTAAAGAAAATAATCATGGATCACGTTGACAAATCCCACTGAACAGATTAAGCAGAGATTACAGTAGTAATACCTTTAAGGGGTAATGTAGATATAAAAGATTACTGAGAAAGGTTTGTAATTGCTATATATCTTCACAGGAAAATGCAAAATGTTACCAGATGGAATAATATATTTGGCAGACATTTGGTCAAAATCTGGATCAATATATAATGTACATGCAAGAAACAATTTAACTTTCTGCCATGGTTTGCATTATGTTAGATATGGAAATTAGGGAGTGCTGTAAATGTCAGACTCTAATACAAAATTTTTGGGAAACAAATAGATATTGATACTAAGAGAAGAATGCAAACTTCTTAGTTTTTCTGGTGGTTTCTCTTCACAGTTGTTCATTTTAAACATGTGATATGTAAAAGAGACCAAGAACAACTGCATGGAAAACAAATATTAAAAATAGAGTTCATACCTCGGTTAATCTACTGCCAGCTATATGAGATTATGCACACATACATGAATAAACAGTTATGCCAAGAAAAAATGTTCTCCAAACACATTCCACACATATGGAGAGATGCTATACATAAATTGACATGAAGAGTTTTGAAGTTTAATAATATGTAATAATAACATACCAATAAGATGACATTGTGAAATATCTGTGAAGAAGTGTTAATGGGTATGCTTTGGAAAAATCCCAAACTATTAGGATAAAACAATATGTAAGAATATTAACACAGTAAAACATATGTGTAACTATATTAAAATTAACCTTCTCATGAGCTAGCAGTTCTCTTTCGTAACAACACATTACAATACAGTTGATTTCTAGAAGCTCCTTTTTTGACTAAACTTCAGTTACGGCTAGGATATATATATGTATTTCTTTTATGATCTCCTAGATCATCAGACTTGTTTCTGTTATAGCTTTATTTACAGAAACATTATTGGCAGTAAATGTTAGTAGCAGTTCTTTGTATTGTCTCTGTTTACAGTTTTATAATTAAAATTGTCTTAATTTTTATTAAATTAAACAATAGCTTTTCAAATAAAGAACATGCATATATTTTCAAGAGTTGCTTGGTAACTTGCATAGAAAACTGGAAGTCACGATAACTATCATTTAATGTGGCAAAATGTCATTTATGAAGACTTTCAGAATAGTTACAAAAATGCAGATAATTTCTCATTTGAAGAAAAACAAGCAAACAACAAGTATAACATTTTAAGATAGCCTGTCTATCTGGAGTTGAACATGCTTTAAAATCAAATTTGAGAATTTACTGCTGTTTATATATGTAAGTTCAGATGCTATATACTTTCATACTTAAGTATGGAGTTCACTGAATTTTTTGTGAAATACTTTTAAATTAATTATTCTATAACTGCTATTGAATATAGTTACTACAAATGTTTTTTGGAGACTCTATAAACAGTGGCCAGGTCCAATATGTGTGAGCAGTCACAGCAAATACACACACAGATGGCCAATCTGTGTGGACATCTACAATCTCGTCCAAAGACCATGGAGGTCAATAGGAGTTTTGTGAACCGACATCTGAAGATCTTGGATCAAACATCCAGCTAGCTGCCTGAGAAGCAAAGCTAACTGTCCTGGAGCACAAATACTCCTCAGCCATATTAGACAATTATCCTTAAACACCACCAATTTGGTAGTGTACATGAATATAAATTAAATTGGGTTTAAAATTCATCTGGAATCAGTGCACAGTAAGCATATCTGTATGCTTCAGACAGGCAGCTCACGTAGCATTGCTCACTTGGATCAACTGTGTCTGCACTGTGGCCTGGTTCAACTCTCAAGAATTTTGCTGAAGTACAACAAGTAATCAAAACATTGGTATAATTGCCAGATGATGACAGCTTGATGGAAATTTCTTTTTAAGCAGTGCTGCCTGTTGTGTATGTTGTAAGGAAATTTCTGGAGTCCTTTGTACCCAAAGAACTATGGTCTCTTAAGAGCGAAATAAATGTGTAGAACTGAATAGCAATGAGAACTGAAGTTCTCTTACATAAAGTATTTTGGAAACTGCCCTTCTAATGAGACCTACTGCAATGTGGAAATGAATCTTTCTAATAAACTTCGTTTTACTCCAAAATACAAAATCAACATATGGGCATATATGGCAGTTCTAGTCAACATTTGTTTAAGAAGTTTGTAGAACCAAAACTGATTTAACATGGGAAGAAGGGGAACAAATACCAAAGCTTTTGGTGAAATGTAAATTAATTAATATCCCCTTTGGAATAGACCCAAACACTTTGTATTGGGTTAGTTTCTTGGCTTGAAGAGCTAATAAGAGGTACATTGTTTCGTTAGGTTTTCTCATAATATATAGAAGTTAATGTCTGATCACCACATATAAAGTATGTCTGTGTAGATTACATCGAGTATAATGAACAAGCTCAGCTTACTTACACATGGCTATTCCAAAGTTTAGAAGCAGACAATTTTAACCACATTTAATTCCAGAAAAAATATGTACATTAAACAAAATATACTATGAGATTAATAGGAGATTAATACATTTGTATAGTAGGAAATGTATATTAAAATTTTGTTAAGAAATATTAGAAAATGATAATATGGGTGTGGCTTGAAGGGCATCATGTAATAGGCTAAAAAGTTAAATCACCTATGTAGATTTTCCTGGCAGAAGAGGCCAGGATTCACTTGACTGTCCTGTATGCACATTTTCACTGCATATTTTCCAAATAAAATAAAGACTTTATATAGCTATAATTATGCACATTCATTCACTACTGTTGAGGAGTTTAACATTTTGCTTAAGATGTGCTAGGGCCAAATGAAAACAAAATAAAAATAATTTATAGCTTTATTTTATGTCTTTGGCAAATGCATTCCATACCAAACTATGTTTCCGTGTTTTAAAGAATTTTATTTAACCTTATCTTTACCTCTCCAACCCTGTTCTTCCAAATACTGTCTTAGTGAAAGAGATAGGAATTAAAATAAGTTGAAATATTGGAAGCAGGTGGGTAGCCATCCTTTTCTGTGATGTCCTATGGCTTAGGTATGCCTCTACAATTTTAAAATGGTACTTTTTATGTATGCTTCTGCAGCTTTAGAATGATACTTACAAAGAGGAGAAAAAAAATATCTGGAATACATTCATTAAATCTTTGCTTTAAGAGTACCCCTGAATCCCTTGTCTCTAGAATATAAAAAGTTTTTATGAGAAAAGTGTCATATTGATATTCATTTAGTTATACTAAAGATTTTAAGAGTTATTCTTTCTGAAAAGAAAAAAAGAGAAAATAGCAAACTTGAGTGGAAGCTTTTAGGGTTTTGAGATTTCTTTCTTCTGAATCTGAACCTGTTTTCACAATGACAAAAATGACAAATAACAGAAACTGGACAGCTCACTTCTGTTCATGTCATAGTCTCACAGCAGTGTTGTATGAGAGATTCTTCAACAAACAAAGCTGACAAAAGGCTGTGATAATATTCTGTCAGGTCTTACAATTAAGACAGAGAAATGAAATAGGAATAAGAAGGAATTTTTTTGGTAAATAACAAAACAAAAATAGAAGCTAACAAGCAGCACAAAAGTATCAGTCTGTGCTGAAGCTCAGAAGTCAGGCAAAGGATGTATAAGCAGTAGAAAAAAATGGATAATTGAGAAATTCATCTTCAGTACAAAAGGGATTCTCCTAAACTGATTAATGAGTTGGAAATTAAAAGTTGACATCATTTTGAGTCTAGTGTGCTTATATCATTAAAAAATAAGTAACTGTATCATGACTTTCTCTAAGCTTTTCCTTTCTGCCTGAAGGTGAATTTAGCCAATGGTGGATGAAAGGTTACTTAGCATGGATGAAGCAAGTGAGGCTGCTCTAGATGTTATGAGTAATAGACATATTCATGTTAATATGATAACTGACCTACATACTTGCTTCGCATAAAATTGCCAGAATGCCCAGATTCACCATCTCTTCATCATGGTTTCCTAAAATCCTCTATCTCTCTGAAAGAATGTGGATTCTGCATCTTCAAAGACGGAAAGACTGCAGCTTTGTTTGGAACTAGACCTAAATGATCAGTGAAAAAACAGTATAATTACAAGGTTATAAATCTTTTATGATTTTATACCGCATCTTAACTTTGTACTATCATGTGCCTCAAATTCTAAAAAGAATAAAAATATGTCTGTATTGAACTTTGAGCATGGGATTACATTTAGCCTCTAAATGAATACCAGTAGTTTCATTTAAGTCAGGAAAAAAACTGTTTGTCTAGACCACAGTACATTTGAATGTGTAGTTAGGGGATAGGACAGAAAAACATAGTCACTGGGAGGAACCTGTTTTGTCTGATCTGATGTAGCTAACCATCACTGCAGAGTTCATGCTGTGCACATACACAATACATCTATTTAGAAGAAAATAGCACTAAATTTGAGGTGGGGAGAACAGAATAGATAGACAGAACAGTGTTTTTAACTTATGTAGGAGAAGCCCTAGACCATCAGTCTATCAAAGATAGACATAAGATAAAGATAAAGGTTGGGTGTCTAATTTAAAATAAGACAAATCAGCTGAACTTAATTATCGATGTTTGTTATGCGAAAAATAAATCAAGTTTATTTGCAAAAAAAAAAAAAAACACAAAAAACCCCCCCAAAAAACCATGGAGATTCAGAACCATAACAAGTGGGCATGGTTTTAAATTGAAGTAAATATAGTGATGTGATAAAATCAAAAGGTCATATACAAAAAAGAAAAACAAGAATTGGAATGTAAAATATGTCAATTCACTTCTTGCACATTGAACTCTTGATAGACTGAACTGTTCATAACATTTTTAAATGATCTGCCAAAAACGTTGGAAGATTTTAAAATTTGAAGACTGAGAAGAAAGATGGCAACTATTGTAGAGGACTTGCCAGTTAAGTGTAGTAGAGTATTTCTAACACATTTGGAATTGTTTCCACTTCTTGCATTTTGCATTTTTGCTCTGCATTTTGTTACTATGTTATTATTTTTTCATATGCACAAACATTCACAAAGACATCGATCCAGTAAGATCTTCTGTAAAAGCCTGCAGAGATCCTCCTTTCTTGTAAAACACTCCTCAATACGTTCTAAACAATTCAGTTAGCATAGCTACTAAACAGCAAAATAACACCATGGAACTCTGCCAGATTCTGCTCTCATACTTTATGTGCATGTTGATAATATTTCAGTCAAATCTGAGAAAAGAGTAAAGGCCACAGATGTGTGGAATTTCTATCAGTTTTGTGAAAGAAAGAGACCATAGAGGGAAAGATGAAGATTCAAAGGGATGTGATGCCATCCGTATTAAAAAGTGGGAAATCCATCCGTGATTCCCAGGTCTACAAATCCAGGCTTCATAGCTCTTCTTATCAGCTTGAGAAGATACTCTTTCATCAAATGTATCTTCTTTAATTATATTGAATTTTCTTCCTCCCTGATTCAAGCTGTCTTTGAAGAGTAGCATGCAGAATTGATCAGCTGCAAGTATTTCTTGAGAAGTCCTCTTAAAAGCACAGCTTTCCTCTACATAGTTTCTTCAAACACAGTCTACATTAAGCATAGGGTCAAGTTGCCTTACAGATGTGGTTTGTATGTGCTAATTGTAATTTTTTTCATCATTTTGGAGTTTTTGTAATACTGATCCAATTGTTATGTATGCCAACAATATTTAAGATGAAATTTAATCATTACAAAACCTTTAATTAATGATACTAATCTCAAAGGAAAAACCCTTGCAACACAGAAGATGGTGATATAATCCAACAGTGATGGTTCATGCTGAAGCACATGCCTACATGCTAAGGCCAAATTAAGGACATAGATTTCTCTGGAAATATGCAGTCAATATCAGTGCTCTGATTTAGGCAAGACTTTCCCATGACTGTTTAATTAACATCACATTAGGAAATGTGCATGCAAGTTTTTTTTTACAAATTTTGCAAAAAGTTGTCTTCATGACATTTTAATGTTTATTTTGGGAACTTAGTTCTCTAAAGCTGCAAGTATTTTTATTGAGAAAATAAATGGTAACTACTGTGATGGAAACTGAAACATCCAGTTGTTTAATTTAAATTGTGTTCATTATTTTTGACACTGCATTTTAATCTTTAGCATTTTAGGATGATCCGTATTTGTAAGAGGGTATTTATATATTCAGACCATTACGCTTTCAAAAGTCTCGAGTGTCTGATTCATAAATTGCAAACAACACAACATCAAAGAAATTTGAAAGCAGATAAAAGAGAGCAGCACATCTTTGGAAGAAAGGTTTTACATCTGGAATTTTAAAATATAACCTTAAAAATTTCATCATGACAAAAAATGTTCTATTAAATCACTACATTAATGTCAAATGCTAAATAGTCAGTTGGGACAGCAGAACAGAATGAAGATGAAAAGAGATAGGAATAGAATAAAAGAGTCCAAAGGCCAGGAATAAGAACGATGAAGTATATTTAAAGTACATATAGAATCATAGAATCATAGAATCACCAGGGTTGGAAAAGACCTACAAGAACATCCAGTCCAACTGTCCACCTATCACCAACAGTTCTCACTAAACCATGTCCCTCAATACAACGTCTAAACGTTCCTTGAACATAATATATTATTATTAATAATAATAATTATTAAGGTAATATACATTAAATAATATGAAGTGAATAAGTAAGATAGGTATTCTTAGTTTTATTAATTTATTTTTTAATGAGATGAATACTGACAAGATCTAGAGGAAAAAACAGTATAATTAGAAGGTTATAAATCTTTTATGATTTTATGCCACATCTTAACTTTGTACTATCATGTGCTTCAGTATACCTCAGAATACTATGGCAGTGTACATCATCATCATTAACTAGACATGCTTTTCTCAATCTGTGCTTAAAAATGACTGTTACTTTGTCTTGATGCTTCACATGTGTGGAAGGCGAGCACCAGATGATCATTTAGATACACAGTGATGCTATAGTGCAAATATTTAAATAGGCTGATAGAAGAGTGTAAAATAGCAAGTTTAAGTTATTTTTTTTCCTTAGGTCAACTAGAAGTCTGTCGAAGATGGATCTACTCATGTAAAAACTGCAAACACTGTTTGAAGTATAAAATAGACTGGTAGCTTCTGTACAAATATTTTACTATACCTTAACACCGAGCAACTAAATATGTTTTATTATAACTAGCTGTGCTCTTCAACAGCCATTATATAACTGAGTATAAAACTTGAATCAGATTAATTCTGCCAGTCATGGATGCTTAGAATGCACAAAAGTGACAACTAAACAGTTTATAGAGGAATGAATTTAAAGGATACATCTGCATGCAGAAAGATATATTAAAATATTAAAAAGCTATTTGACTGCAAGTTTTTGCAGGTGGCTATTTGATTGATTTATAGAGTATTTTTAATACAGAGCTAACTCAATTATTTTAAAATAGATTAAATATCTTGGTAAAATAGCTAAGATAGCAGGCAGAAGTCAAAGGCAATAGTGGCAGTGATGTGAAGGAGCAGGAAAAAGTTTGTAAATCTCTAAAGACTGTAAAGGAGGAAAGAAAACACAAAAACAATCTACATTACATCTTTTTCAGGTGTTTTTTTTTATCTTCTAGTTAAGCTCCTCTGACACCTTGTTGGGAGCCAAAGATCAGCAGTGCACCAAGCTGATCTCTTCTGAGGTTCTCTGCGATTTTTCCTCTCTGTCCTCTGCCCAGTCTCATGCAAAGAAAGACCAGACATTCAGCGTTCTCCTTAACTCTTCATTTTTCTGCTTTACACTTGTTGCCTGCTTTACCTGGTCATACAATATGGTGTAGGCATTTTCTTTTTCATCTGTACAAATTGAAAAATATTGAAAGAAATCTTTTATAGCCGTTCAATTTTGTCAAGAAAACTCAGCCCCAACCTTCCTATTGATGCAGAAGAAGGGTTTGGTCAGCAGCACCAATTTGTCAGCACTGATACATTTTGCCTCAGATAATAAGGTGTTCAGCAAAACCAATGAAACACAAGCAGATACTTTTTTCTTGGAAAAAAAAAAAAAAAGATTTTCTAATACAATGTCAAATGCTCATATATCTTATTGACAGAGCTGTGACACAGTTTTTGAGTGAGAAGATGCAGGGAGGTGGGTTGCCACCCAGCCGTGAGTGCCCCAGAAGGTCTGCCTGCATGGTACAAGCCACACTGGGGCTGCTGGCTCCCAGGCAGAGCACGTCATCCCCACAATCTCCAGGCATTCTCCAAATTGCACAGGGCTTCACAATGGCAGGCAGCTTGCTATTCTGCATAGTCTTAGGGAATAGAATGGGTTAAAAATCATCAGTTCAGTCCATTTCTTATAGCCATGTGTAGAGTCTGTTCTCAGTAGCTTTAAGTTTATAATGAGAACTGAATACAAATTTTCCATTGGAATTTCCCAACAGAAAATGATGCTTCTGGAAAACTCATTTCTGTGAGAAGCATTATGGAATGCCAAAAAATATATTATTCTTCAAAAAAAAAATTAGAATATACTTCATTTTAATTTTCATTTGAGCCAAACAAGAGGATTTTAATTTAGCCCAAGGACTTCAAGGAACAGGCTGCATTTTTTTTTTATAGTACATTGATTTCCTTACAATACAACTAATCACATTAGTCCCATCCCTCCTATGGGGCACCATCCCTGAAGTGCTTCATCTTCCATGTTCCCACTTATAGACCAAGATTCTATGTACATATTGTCTCACAGGCTTAGAAGGAGCCGGGGGAGTCTGGCTTTACAGTTCCTATTGCACATTAGGTGCACCACAAAAACATGATGATGCTGATTTTTTTTTTAATTATTATTCATATCACAGTGCTTCAAGTCATTCTAACAAATGAAAATGAAGTGTTATGGTTTTAGAAATGTCAAAACACTAATTTTCAAAATTCTAATATGCAGTCTAGAGAGTACAAATCTCCACTGTACAGAACATTACAATATGAAAAAATATTATTATTATTTTCTTTTTTTCATAGAACTGTTTGATGTAGTCATTTATTAATTCATGTGAATAAGCTGAATTTCTGTGCAATGGAAATTAAAATACACTTTAAAATGATTTCTTCACTCATTCATTTGAAATGATATTCTGGTTATGAAGCAAGCTTCTTCCAGCATCTCTTCCTGTGCTTATTTGACTTCCTTCTTCTCTCCCAAAGCAAGAAACCAAAGAGGAGTAGATAATGTATTAGTACCTGGATTACAGAGACAGGGCTATATTGAACAAACCCTAAATCCTCGTCACTGTAATTACCATAAAAATACAGGTCACATATATATACAAGGTTTCTGTTGAATTATTTCTTGCTTATTCCTTGTTTCATGGGGGGATTTGGTTTTGTTTTTTTTAGTGTTTTTTATTTATTTACTTATTTATTTTTATCTCAAGAGGATATTTGGGAAAATTAGAAGGGATTCAATTTAGTGAAAGGAAATGAAATAAAAAGAAAGGACAGGAAATATATCCATAATTATCCCAAATTAATAGTGTATCATTTCATTTAGTGCATATGGCAAAAACTATTTGCATTTTTGTATTGAGTTTTATTTCTTTGGTGATATTGTTGTGATGACTACTTCTTTTTTTATTTATGCTTTATAATACCTTCACTTTTAAATTTCTTTCAAGTCCCAGCTTACATTTTAAAACATTGCTTGCATGTTTACATTATATTAATGTGATTTTCTTCGTATATTATTCTATTATCTATTATCTATATCGATTCCCTAGCAATTGGCAAGGCAAAATATACATAAGATTACTTTTTAATGAGCTAGCAAGGTGCTTGTGAATAAAAAAAATCTAGTAAAAACACATTTTACAAGCATCTATATTATCTGTGAAAAAGGTTAAATGTACTTCTTTTTTTTTTTCGAAGTCTAAATTATATACTAGTTCTAAAGTATTTCTTTTCACATTTGAATTTCAGAAAGTGCTGCCAAATGAAATCTACAGATCATGCCTAAATGCCATCTTCTTTCCATTCAGGGAACTAAATGTTTAAATATGTTTTTTGTTCACCAAAAAGCACCCTTTTCCCATGGCTTCATTTAATTTAAAGCTCTCTTCTACCAAATTTTCTTCCCTACCTATAAGTATTGTCTAACCTCTTCCCAGTGATATCTAAGCTACTTACAGAGACTGATGAGGGGGAGAAGGACAAGGTATAGAAGAGCCACAGAGGCTGAATTCTCTTCCCAGTGTAATAGAGGATAAATTTAATTAAAATACACCTGCAGTATGTAGTCTGCCAGAATTTAATTATATGAAGTGGCAGATTCTTATGGATGAGAATGGGTATTCTCCTTATTTTAAACTGAGTAAAGCATAATAATTCAAACCAATTCATTGTCCTTTAGAGTTCAGAGCCTCCCAATTTGTCACAGCCAAGCTTAGTAAGGGTGCTGTATCACAGCACACGGCACTGAGGGAGCTTCATTTAGACCCTCTCTTTTGCAGAGCTTCACAGGTCTTAGAGTACAGACAGGCAAAACTAATGTCCACGTCTCTCAAAACATAATGAATTTAAAAGGCTCTTCAACCATTCTGAACATGTAATCAGTAACATCCAGAAAAGAAATCCAAGGATTAATTCATTATTTGACTCTTCCCTTTGTAACACCGCACACTTCTTTTACTTTTATATTCTGTTCATTAGAAGCTCAGTGTCTCTGCTTTTCAGTCAGTCTGCTGACTACTACTGATATTACTTTTAGTCATTTCCTTGCTAAAGACTAGCCTTGGCTAAGTTTAGTGTAGCTGTGATAATCGGTGTGGTTTTGGTAACCATATCATAGGAAATACAACATATATGAAGTCAAATACTTAAAAGAACGTGTTATAAGGCAAAACACCTCCAGTGGCAAGAGTAACACCATGAAGTGATATTTCTGAGAAGTTTAATAGAGAAGTCAGCTGCTGCAGTAGTGCAGAACTCCTCAGACTTGCATCACAGTTGCCACCACATTGCCTGTATGCTCAGCACTGAACCAAAGCTCTCAGGTGTAATCAGGAGTGATATACATTGCTGTAGCATAAGTTAAATAAAATGAATCAGGATCTTCTTCAAAGTGTGGTTATAGATGTCCATCTTGTGCCTGTGTACACCTCTGTAGACTATATACACCATGATACAGACACATTATTGCTCCCTCTGTTACTCCTCTTTTAGTTCCATAGTATATGTCCAGGACTCATCATGAAAATAAACTTTTTGTTATTTTTTTTCAAATTCTCAGGTCTTGCTGCCACTCTCTAATCAAAGCTGCACTGTCAGTTATTCAAGTACCTCAGGAAATTTTGAAGGGTGATACCAAACTGGATAGGACTTTCAAACATTGATCACAATCTTCTCAATCTTGATGACTTCCCTAACCTAATCATCATCAAAAATACGAAAGAAAATCTTTGTATTCTGACCTGTTACCAGATTCTTTTTATCTAATATTTCAGTTCTCTATAAAAAACAAGTGATGTGTAATGGAAGGGAACAGGAAACGAGATACCAAAATAATTCCTTAGTAAATTGGTAAATAGCATTATTAATGTCATGGTTTTGTGATTTTCGGTTATTGGTATTCCACATCATAACATCATGTAGTGGATATACCTGGTTCTCAGAAGAGAAGGACTACTACAGTCCCCACAGTACTTTTCTCCTCTGTTACCATTTTCCAGCCGGAGGGAAAAGATAAAAACTTACAGTATAAGAACTTGCAGATCACGAGACCTCGTCCCTTTTCCGCCCGTCTCTCGTCTTGGCAGCACCTCGCTCTCCAGCCGTCTTATCGTTTTAAATATTTGCTTACCTGGTATAATATAGAAAATGGTAATATATTTCATATACAATTGAATAAGCACACACTTAGTGGCTTATAAGCATCTGAAAGCAACTAATAGCAATTTAAATTGCTAACATTTATATCTGGGAAACCTACAGAAGAGAGAAATACAGTTTAGCAATGGTAAGCCATTAGTCAATTGTAAACAAATCCTCAGGTGACTGTGTAAACAATGTTAATGAGGCAGTGAACATCTTGCTGTGATACTGGATTTATGTGGACTCCAAATATTTTTCTCATTACTGCATTAACTCCAACTCCCCTCCAGTATGTACATCTAGAAGAACCTCAAGCAAAAGCTGCTTTGCTCAGCCTCATCTTAATGCCTGTTGGAAAAAGTTTGTTAATAAGAATGTTACTCTACTTACCTCCCCCACGCTTTCGTATTGTAGTGTAAGGCTCTGAAAGAAATATTTCCTTAATTAAACTTTTTTTTTAAAAAAAGCTTTCAGATTAAAGTGAATGAGGTATTCTTATGTGCTCTGTCAGGTTGAGATGTCATATCTTCAAAAAATACCAACAGGGAAAAACAAAAAACAAAAAACAGGCACCCTGGGCTGGGCTTATAGGCTCCCCACATGCAGTGATGAAGAGAAACAGGGCCTATTTTATAGAATATAGCTGTAGCATTTTTCCATCCCACACATAACTGGAATCTACTTTAGGTGACAGTTTATCCACTGCAGGAATTTAAATGCCACTGGTGCCTGCTGAATTCTTCTGCTAATCATCTCTCCTCTTAGCAATACATGACTGCTCACCGTAGTGTTGGACACATTGGACTCACTTGTTATTGTGGGCCAGGACCTGGACCTTGTCCTTAAAGGCAGCTAACAGTATTGTTTTGTGGCAGAGTTCTACCCAGTTCCAGTCACTAACTAACATATTTAGATTTAAATTTACTTCTTGATTTAAGATATTCTGATACTGTGAAAATCTCAGACTAATATAACCTCTAAAGATCCTTGAATGAAATAAATAGATAATGAAGTAATGAAGTGGAAACAGAATAATGCACTTTTAATTAAATCTTGATACAAGCTCAGTTGTTTTAAAATATCCCTTTGAAAGCATGTTATTTATTGTCTTATGATTTTTCTATATAATGGCATTATTCAAAGTATTCTTTACAAGTTTGTTACTTTTGTTTATAAACAGGGCTGTCAACATCAGGAAAGATACTCAATGAAATCTCACAGTGATCCACCTGTAACATGATGAATGTCCTCACCGTTGTTAAAAACAAGGTAAATCCAAAGCTTTTTGTTTTCCTATTCTTATATGCAAACTCTCCTTTCTTCTCCAGAAAACAGACTAACTACTCCAATAGCGTCTCTCCAAAGGCAATATAGAGTTGTGGATGTACTGGGAAGGAAGTGCTCAGAGACACAGCTTCTCTCCAGCCACAATCAGTGCAGTGCACGTATCCTGAATATCCATCCAGGTGTGTCACTGAAGCTTTATATTAGTCTGCAGTAACCTTAACCAGATACATCACCTACGTATTAAGGAAGTATTGCTACAACTATGTAGAAGATTGAGAAAATCAGGCTTTATTGTTCAAAAACATTGTGGATTTTTTTAGAAACATTAGGTTTGTCTTGATTAGGCTTTGTAGTTCACTTCAATGTCAGTAAACCCAATCATGCTAGTTCAAATTTCTAGATTCTTTCGCATGATTTAGATTTTTTGATTATGCCAGGTGTGCAATTATTTTTATTTTTTGCAAAAAATGCTATCTGCTATGCATTATAAGGAATGGATAATCACTAAAATGCCTCTGAAAGTGCAGGTACCAAGCATAGAAAATGTGGATATTTATTCATACTATAATTGCCTTATTTTTATTTTTTTAAATCTGACTGGTAAAAACAGTCACCATAAAACTTTTTCCAGTATGAACCATTTGTAGATACTTGCTTCTTTTTAAAGCAGTGACAAAAACCTCTAACAAAATATTAGTTCCTTTTGCATTGTAGGTCCTTAACTGATAGGTAAACTTGAAGTTTTGTGACTTGGATACAGAAGCTGCATTCAGAAAGTGTTATCAGTCACTCTTTACAGGTAGCACCGTCAGCAGCTTTTTAATAGAGGATGGAGACTTGAGTGCTTTACATGAAAGTAAACCTGTTGTGCCAATAACGTAGATAAAACTTGTAATGATTAAGAAGGATGTATTTGAATAAGGACTAAATAGAAATTGACCCGCATAAATGATGGGGAAAATGTAAAAATGTTGATAGATTGTGCAGTTTGAAAGCATATATTTAATTCATTACAATACATATTATGAATGCTTTTAATATTCGGAAGTATCTTAATTATAGACTAATCTATGTTAATAAAAACAGAATTATTAAACAGTTTATTTCTCTTGTCTCAAAAATTCTTCATATGTTTTTATCATCAGTGATAGAAAATTTCATTTCCTGAGCTGGCCCAAAATCTCCATTGATTTTTCTAAAGCTTATAACATGTATCCATTCTTTTCCATGCAAGAAGCTGCTTCTTTATGTCTGAGATACAGTCTTTTGCCTGCCTTCACTTGTCTCCTGCGATAATGTTCAATTTTTTGACAGAAAATCCTCTTTGTTTTCTGGGCATATTTGCTACAACAGTCTTGCAGATTAGCTTTTGTGAAGTTTTATTTAAAAATTCGTTTCCCTAGAAAATAAATCCATAGCTCCCATCTGTGTAGTTTATGAAAATATTCTTTCCTCTCCTCTTTGTCTAGCAAAAGAGAATTCAGCTGAGCTTTTCAGTTTTTTAGTTTTGCATTTCAGGGCTCATATTTGTGAAATAGAAGTTATACCTTTCAGTTATACTGAAAAAATTCATAAAATCCTTACTTCTCCTTATTTTTAATGCCTTACAGAATATGATGAGAGAGAAGACTCCTGAAATACATTTTTACTATTATATAGGAAAGCATACAAATATTAGATTGATATAAGAAAAAAGAGAATTTGGGAAACATAGAAATAAGCTAAAAGACAGACTAATGAAAATTTTATTTTTTCTGGAACAGAGGAAAACTTGCATATAAACATTTTCTTAAAGTGGTACTTCTTTGTTTGCTGTCTTCCAGGGAAACCATATGTGTATAGTCTCTCTTATTCAGAGCAGACTTAATCACTGAAGAATACAGCTTAATGACAGCTGAAATCTACATATGTTTTGAAATTTAACATTTGGTGCATAGGACAGAAAACGTAAGCCATGCTGGAAATAACTAACATTTTAACTACTGGAACACTCATCATTTTCTGGTCCTTCTTACTTTTTGTATACTGGAGTGTTTTGTAGAGAGAAATAGTTTTACAGAGAGCAGGCATCTACTACTTCACATGCTCATGTGTCTGGAATTTCAGACACTGTTCATTTTAGCCTCCTTCAGAGATGAGAAAATTGGTCTGTGATCTGTCCTCCAGTGTGATTTTATAACTAGCTGACTACTAAAACAAATGTTATTGCTAACCATGGTCTCAAATATGAGTAACACCCACAAATCAAAAGAATTATCTATTTTTATGATTATCTGTGAAGGATGTCCAGAGAAATCCTATTAGACTGAACATCAAAAGAGGAAGGAATATAATACATGTTTTTAGAACCTTATAACATGATCTTGATATCAAGTTCCATAAACATGCATAAATTAAGGTTCCAGCACAGTCTTGGATAGATTAAAAACTTTACTATCAAAAAGAGATAGAATCCAAGGTTGACAATAATTAGAAATTTAAAAGATCAAAAGTTTGTCTTAGGTGACTAAATTCCTAATTTCTAATACTCTGAAAAGCTCCCTTGAAAAAATGTATTAAATGGGTGGAATAGGTTGATAGGTTTCTCTTCAAAAGTTCAGTTTCTACTACAATAATGGCTGAAATATATCATTTCAATGAAAGTTTGTAGAAATCTGAAGAAAGCAAGATAAGTTAAGTTTCCTCTTTTCCCATTTTCAGACTAGACTATTGCTCCCCTTACAATTGCCAGCAAGAAACAGTCCAAATTTTTAAACTGCTTTGGTCCAGACATGCTCACTAAGGTAGTCAGTTTTAATATAGCACTCATGTTCATACTTAATCAGTAGCTCTGGGATAGCCACTCTCAGAATTATAGTCATTATGTACGTTAAGAAACAATCCCTTTGAAACAATGAATAGCAAACAAACAAGAAGCTATTAAAATAGTTGCCCTCTTTAAAAGAAAAAAAAAGACAACTAAATGTGATCTCACTAGAAAATAAAGTGATTAAGAAAAGGGTAATGAATGTAAGTGTAGCAACAAATAGGTCTAAAAAATTATTTTCAAAGGAGGCTTTCTATTGCTTTTATGCAGTGGAGTGTCAGGAGGAACACTACCTAATAAAGATGACAGGAAAAAGAGTTTGTTGTGTTCTCTGTCTCACCAAAACAAAAGTGTAATCATTATCTGGAAATTATTTTCCATAGTTGTCTGAAAATGTGATTACCTCCTATCTCTTTCTGACATCCCGTATCTTCTTTGATTATGGTCTTTCCACTCAGGTATGACTCACAAACTTTAAGTAATATATTCAATATTTTGATTCTTTTCTAGAAATACAATAACAATGCAGCATTTTGACATTTTTGAGATTATTTCAGTACTGTTTTTTCCCTTCAGGTTGTTGTACTCATCTCCTATTTTTATGAAGTAATCTAAGGTGCCTTTTTTGTTTCCTGAGACAAAGTAAATCTCATTTACCTCTTTCCTGATTTCATAGATTGTAGGTTACTTTATAAGCTAAGAAATCTGAGGGTAATTTAAAGGAGTGTAAGTATTTTCTGCCTCTGTGATCACTGGTACAATCTGTGAATAGCCTCAAAGCCTTGCTCTATGCAAAAAGTAACGTCTTATATGTAAAGAAAATATTTCACAAGTACAGAAAAATAACAGTAATCTAATCCAGGAATCAATACTAGTTCAGATCTGATTATTATAGGGAAAAAAAGAAAAAGAAAAGGAAATAAAGAATTGAGGTTATAAGGTAATCTCAGTAATAATAGTGCAGTTAAATTTGTTATACTCACATTTGTTAGTATTTGTCTCTTTTGCATGCATTATGACCATGTTTGTGCTGCTGCTCTGGGTCCTAAAGCTGATGGCTTAAATGTGTGCGTGCGTGTTTGTTTGCACGTGTCTGTAAACACTTTAACAGTGAGTTTTCCTCATCTGTAGTTCTTTGCTTAGAGGAATATGATGTTGATAGCTTCTCCCTCACTTCAGGTGAGGTGGTTTTTATATATTTGATAGCATACTATTACACTTTGCACTTTCATTTGCAAGTTCATTTTGTATCTGATTTTACTACCCATGTTTTCTTTTGCATATATTAGATATTATTTCTTTGTTTACTTTGTTCTCTTACCCCTAAAAATATTTTGTACAGCTCCAGGTCTGCACTTCTTTAGTTGACCATTTCTGAGTTGTTCAACGAGGCCTGAAGTGCCAGACTGCTGAATACAGCTAGAGGTTTGGAAGGGAGATGAAGAATCTTAAACAAGAGTTTTCTCCAGACTATAGCATCTCCATGCTGAGGGTTGTCGTGACCACCTCCACACCTAAAGAGTGCCTCTGCCAAGAGCAAAAAAAAGAGTGATTGTCATAGGAGACTCCCTTCTGGACCTTATTTAAAGGGAAGTCTGCTGTCTCCCTGGGGCCCCAGTCGGGAACATAACTAGAAAGCTACTTAGTCTGGTATGACCCTCTGATTATGACCCACCTTCATTAGTTCAGGTTGGTAGCGATAAGGTCACAGGGAGAAGCCTGAGGTCTATCAAAAGGGGCTTTAGGACTTTGGGGCGGTTAGTTGAAGAAGCCAGGGGAGGTTCAGGTTGGATATTAGGAAAAACTTAGAAGGACTGGTAATGCATTGGAGCAGACTGCACAGAGAGGTGATGGAGTCACTGTCCCTGGAGGTTTTCAAGAAAAGGGTAGATGTGGCAGTGAGGGACATGGTTTAGTGGGCATCGTGGTGATAGTTGATGACTGGACTTGATTATCTTAAAGGTTATTTTCCAACCTTAATGATTCTATGATCTGTGATTCTAGGATCTCTCGGTCTATTATCTTTGCTAAGTGTGAGCTTCCAGATATTGCAGTCATTTCTAGGAACAGCGCAAAAGTCCCATGTAAAAATTTTGAACTAAAAAGTAATCTTCTGGTGAGGTTCAGTCACAAACAACTATTCCGACACAGTTCCTGTTATAGCTATACTTTAAGAGTCTTCTACTTTCTTCTGTGAAACTGTGTCCTGCTAAACTCTTCCTAGCTTTATAAATGCCATCATTTTATAGAACAGCTTTCATATTTTTATTCCAGTTAAATATCTTTTCCCTTTCATTAAAAGCAAACTAATTAAAGTTGCATGAAAACTGTTAATTTCAAAGCATTGTCCAGCACCAGATCTCTTGACCCTAGGAGTCAAAATACATAGTCAGAGAAACGCTATAATTACTTTTCATAATACTGTCATATTAACAGATAGAAGGAATGCTGTCAAAAACAGAAAAAAAGATAATCGCTAATAAAAAATGTATGATTCTTGTATGATTCTCCTGACTGAGTCCTAAGCTGTACACTTTAGTTTCATTTACTTATGGACCAACAGTTTTCTATGCCAGGATAAACAATCATTCTAGTTGCTCTCTAACTAGATATTTACAATATTCTTCTGGATAAGGAAGACAGGTAAATCTGAATCTATTTAAGAATAAGATTAAACCAGCTCTCCTATTATGTGGAGATGATCTGGTCATCAAACAATTATGGAGAGTTGAATACCAGTCCTCTTCTAGTTACTTCTCAGTGGAAAGGGAAGTGTGACCCAATTTTCTTTAGCTGACACAATATTTTGTAATGTCTTGGAAATGTGGGAGGTATAATTCCAGATACCTTATTTTCTCTAACATTGCCTCCTGACAGCACTGGCTGAGACAACTCTAAATCTGATTTTAGTCACTAGTACTTGTACTCAGATATCTAGGAAAATATAGTTTAACAAAATTGTGTTGTCTGTCTGACTCGTCTGTTATAGATATGAGTCCTGCAGTTATTAGAAATCTATGAATATGGACTTTACTGCCTGTGTTGTCAAGACAACCTCTCAAAATTTTCTCCTTTTTAATTGACTAACAGAGCATAATTAATACAGCTCAGAAATACATTGGCGTTATAGATGATAAATATTTCAGTGTCTTGAAAAAAAATGTTTTCATTACACAGTTTATATGAGCAATAATTTCAAGAGCCTTTTTTTTGGTCCTCTGTTGACGTAGAAATGGAAAAAATTTTATGTCAGATCTTGTCAGGATTAAGTCTGTGTCTATATTCTGAAATGCGAATAAATACATGATTTTTGTCTCTGAAGCTATGGTAGCTCAAATCGAAAGAAGAAAAAGAAGAAAAAATTGATATTGAAATTGATGTTTGTT
The DNA here is from genome assembly GCF_002078875.1 of Numida meleagris. Taxonomy (NCBI): domain Eukaryota; kingdom Metazoa; phylum Chordata; class Aves; order Galliformes; family Numididae; genus Numida; species Numida meleagris. Next base: position 68,106,248 of record NC_034412.1, on the reverse strand, counting down.
ATAGTGTATTAATTTTACTTATTCTGAACTCCTTATTTGATATTCCCAATTGGCATGTACTTAAATTTCAACTTGAACTTTGATTGTCTTCAGATATCTTTGTTATTAAAATCTAGTGCTCTAAGTATTGTTGATAAGAAAGTAAATCTTTGCTATCAAAGCACTGGGGATAGCAAGTAATTCCATTGTAGTTATGTCTCAGTTATCACGTTTGTTACTTTGAAATAATGGTTAATGGCCTCTATCAGGAATCTGATACTGAACTAAACATAAGATGGAAGTGATGTTTTATATTCTTGCAGTCTTTTTCTTTTGTAGTTTGAGGTGGTTGGTGTCAGGTTTTCATTAACTTTTCTATTTTTTTCTCCTGGAAGCTAAGAATAGTTAAACCCATCTGCTTTCCAGCACGTAAGTGCTGCAACAAGAAAAGCAACAAGGCCTCCATTCTAAAGAACTTCTACATTTTTTTTTTTTCTGGGATGTTCAACAGCTGTACTTAAGAAATGACCACATACGATGACCATTATAGGTGGACTTCGGTTCTCACATTCATTGAAGACAAGGAGTGAAATGATCACTTCACAGAAATATACAGCTATAGCTTTAAAACCATATGTATAAAAATGAGACAGAATCTGGCTCCAAATTAGATATCTGGACTCTGTTGCATATGACAAATACTGCATATGGAGTGTTCAATTTATTTTCTCCTCTGAAGATAAGTCTTTCTGGACAGAAGTTTTCCTTGTCCCTTACTCACATAAGCAGTTCCACTGAATTGGAAGCACAAAAAAAACAGTATTTAACCCTACAGTCCCAGCTTTCTCACAAACTGCATTTTCACCTGCCATGAAGATTTGTAGCTTCTCTTTTTACTTATCACACCAAGAAAACTGGGAAATGGTATTTAAAGAGAAGAAAAACTCTGTGTTTTCTTAATTACATTCATGAAGACCAGTGTAGGCAGTGAAATTAGTATTTGCAAAACATTTCTAATTATTTACTGTATATAGAGCACTTTCTCTGTTTCTCTCCTGCTTGTGATATGACAGAGAAATCTCGCCTCCCTAATCGGAGAATTAAAATGAGAATATTATCTTACAGTGAAAAACCAGTGCATTCTCCTTTCATATTTTGCAACTCAGCTGTACAGATTATGAAGTTCTAAAGTGAACCATTTGTGAAAAAAGTGCCTTTTAGAAAGAATTATATTCCCATTTATAAATTGTGACAGTGTTTTTTCTTTTTAACCAAACATTTTCTGATAGCATTCTATGAATATGAAAACTATACTCCCAGGGTACGTGAAACTAAGTCATTTCTTTTGTAGTAATGGAAGCCATTATGTAGGCTATGTGAAAGGGAACAGGAAAGGTTTTGTAATAATATAAACAAAACCGAATATACCTATTGTGCCATGAAACAAAGATATTTGCTATCAGAATCATTAAAAGTATGAAATCAAATCTGAAGCAAGTAGTTCACTTAATTTAATTAATGTTTCTGAGAAAAGTTTTAGAAAAAACTACTACAGAGCTTTCTTAATAAGACAATGTTTTCCTAGTGTTTATGTATTAGTTCAGTTTTTGAATTATGTAATAATTGATGATTAAATAAAATCATGCTAACAATGTTGTATCAGAAAATTCAGTTAAAAAACACAGAAATTTTTACTTTTTTTGTGGTTTTTTTTTCCTGATATGATCAACTAGATCAGAATTCACACTAAATTTTATGTAGATCTGTTACCTGATCATCTAGGCTTGAATTTTATTGAATGGATTAGATGTGTAGCCCAAGCTACATACAAGCTCAACAAATAACTTATATTTATTTATGTTTCCTTTTGAGACCTCTAAATCCGTTTGAGAACTCTAAAACTAGTCAGAAACCCAGCATCCATGCCTTTTCCTTTAAAGTCCTTTGGGATAATATGGCTATAAGCCAAAGATAAACTACCTTGTTTTTTATTCTTTTTTTTAATTTTGTGTTTCATATAATAGCACATTCTGAATTTTTTTTTTTTTTTGTAAATTCCGTAGAAAGCTTTGAGAAATTTGATTTTGGTTGAATAACCAAAAGGGCACAGTCAGGAAGGATTGAATGAAAAAACTTCAAAAAGTGTCAGCCTCAGCCTCTTTTTAGAAACGTTACAGAAGTAGGAAACAGTGTGAACTAGAAAAAAGAAGTAGATGTGTAACATTTAGTATTTGGGAGGGCACTATACTCTAAAATAGGAGCAGGTGAAGAGAGATTTCGATGAACACCACTCTAGAATAATATGACCGGCAGAACATTTCACATAATAAATTAAATGAATTTGTTTTTCTTTTAAATTGTTTAATAAATTTGTAAGAAAAATATTTTGTTTCTTGAAACAGTTAAATAAATTTATGTTTACTTGCAACAAATCAGAAAAGGTTGTTAAGGTATTTTGCACTAGGAAGTTTATTAATATGAACAAGCTCTTGGATTTTACAATGCAAATTCTTATGATCATTTGTCTTCATATCAAATTAGGCCATCATTTGAATTTCTTTTTTTCTTTTCTTCCTATATAAAAGAATATATAGAACTGTATGAATATCTCATCTGCACATCTAGCATTGTTTATACCAATTTAGTTAAGAAACTTGGTGGTCTGGGAGTGTTCTTTTGTCTTTGTCTTTTAATATTCAACTTCTCCATTTGGCTGTTATTGTTAATGTATTTAATCCATTATTTACTTGTTTTTTGCATGTTACAGTGGTTTAAGCTGGATGTGTAAAAGCAATCAAATATAAGATCCTAATTCCTTCAACTTTAGCTCTTTTATTTTCCTTTTGCAGCATTTTTTAGTATTTTAAAAATTATTGTTTCTTGTCTTACTTTCATTCTCATTCATGTCATTTTTTTGTTCTCTTATTCAACCTTATTCAACAAAGTTTCAACCTTTGTCTTCTTCAAGTTTCTCCATGTTCCGGTCTGAGAATGACTCAATGTAACTGTGTCCCTGGAAGAAATGTTGTAAGGAGTATTGTGAAAAACAAGTTGTCTGTCCCTGTAATGACCTAGTTGTTTTCCTTTTTTCTGTTGAAAGGGTACAGAGGTACTTTATCGGATCGTGTAACTTGGTTTGAGGAGTTTATTTATTAGATGAATTAAGGTTTTCTTCATTTTTCCTTGCATCTTAGTGTGGGTATTTTTCAAGGTTTTTCTATAAAAATTAATCTGTGATCAGGGATGATCAGTGCTTTTTTAGTTCATGTTCCATTACGACAGTAGTCCCTGATTTTAAGTACTTTCTTCACATCTTTCTAGTTGGTTTCCCAACTTGAATGTATTATTTGTGTTTTGTTCCTTTGTATTGCTTCTGGTAACCTGTAGCCTATAGCATGTTTTGTGATGTAAACATTATTGGTACAAGGCTTATTGTCTGTGTGCAATACTGTTCAAATAATGAACTCCTTCTAGAGTTACTTACTGATTGTTTAGATCAGGATGCCTGCATTTTATTGAATTTCATTGAATCAAATTATGAATTTCATTGAAAACTGGGCTTCTCAGTGACCCACATCACTTGGAAATGATATAATGTCAAAGAGAGATTTTCTAAATAAAGTCTTTAAGTACTTTTTCAGGTGTAAGATTTCAACTTGTAACATAACTGATCCTTTGCATTGTTTACTATGATCGTCAGAGTATTATACTACACTGCTGTAACAGAGAAAATAACAATTTCCCTAAATAACTATTTATCTACATTTAGAATATAACCATAGAAGTGTTGAATTCTTCTGTATCTCAGTCTCTAACCTTTATTTAGCACGGTGGTTTGAATTAGAACAAACATTATCTCCCATAAGTAACATTCACCAGAAGCCACTAAAAACCTCATATACCTATGCAAAAACCAAATGGAAAATACATGTTGGCTGTAGCTTTACAGAACTACAAGTGATTATTTGTTCTGCAGTTTGGATACTCTGTTGGAAATATATTAAGCAAGCTCCATCTCCAGAAAATCTGGATTTCTGACAAATTTTAAAGCTAAATATTCATACTCCACATTACTAATGACTTCTAAAAACTGAAAGCTCTATTCACTGCAGCTGACAGCATGCCTTTCCTTTTTATCTATGCACACAGAGTTAAGTTTATGGATATAAAGCTAGAATGTTCATGGAGAAATTAATTACTATTGTTTAAAAAGAGGGATTTGCCTAAAAACAAGATTTATCCAACTTGTTCTTTCCAGAAATTCTACTGGAAAGCAGCTGATATAAAATCTTAAAATACTAGGAAAAGTCTAGTTCAGATCCGATTTTATGCATATTGGGTGAAAGCCAGCACTAAAGGCAGTGGATTTATTATTACAGAGCTGGATTTGACCCAGATGACTGTCCTGTTTACACATGTGAAAGCCCATTAAACTTATTGGGATTGCAGTGATATAAATGGAGGCCAAAATATTGTTCTTTTTGGGGAACTTAACTTGAACTTAATGTAAAATTTGTCTATTGTATTAAAATAGGGATGTATCCTGTTCATCCTACGTCTATATTAGTACATCTGGGCAGGAAATCTCATAACTGATGTAACTCCTTTAATAAAGTCCTAAATTTGCAACTTTTTGGATTTCTGCACAGTGCACAATGATTGGGTTAAAATTACAAATTCTTCAGCTATGAAATATTCTTCTCTTACAGTGTATGAGACAGACACATAAAGAATTTAGATGAAAATAAGAGGGTAATGAAGAAGAATGATGTTAGCAACACCTTTAATTTTGGTTTATTTGAGAAAATTGTACTGAAAGAATGGCAATCGTAGAATTAGTTTATGTTCATTAAGAGAGGTGAGGATCAGAGTTTAGGCAAGAATCTGGAAGTGCAGATTAGAGTGAAAACATCAGACCTTGGTTCTGCTTGTTTATTTGAATTGCTGGATTATTGGTCAAAGAATAAATCAATTTCCTGACACTGTTTTAGAAATGATAAAAGAAACTGTATAATCAACACTATAAAAAAGCAAATTATCACAGAATCACAGAATTTTAGGGGTTGGAAGGGATCATTTAGTCTAACTCCCCTGCTAAAGCAGGTTCCCTAGGGTAGGTTACACAGGAGGGTGTACGGGTAGATTTTGAGTATCACCAGAGTTGGGAATCCCACAGCCTCTCTGGATAACCGATTCCAGTGCTCTGTAACTCTCAAAGTGAACTTTAATCGCTTTATGTACTAGTATGTAATAGTAAAAAAAAATCAAATATTCTTTGTTCAATGTACACTCACTTTGTGAACTTTCATTAAAGATAAAATAAGGATATATTACTACAGTTTGCACAGAGTCTGCCAGAGATCTATTTTAGCTGAGTGTGTTAGACTTAAGACCTACTTGATAATGAAAATATTTTGAAGCTTGCTTATTTGAAACAAGACCAGGCAGGCTGTAAAATATGAATATAGTCCACAAATATTTTTTTTCCTACATTTATGAATGCAAACTCAAGAAAGATGACAAATATCTGGGGCAAAATTTCTTCTCTTGGGCAGTGTTTCTCTTCCATACTATTTTCAGTGTAAGTGAAAAAAATATTTCATGACTTTTTGAAAGTAATTCCCTGTTTTGTTCCTGGAGCTGGAACCGGCATGGTATAAATTACTTTGGCACAAGTCCCTTTAAAGACACATCTTCCTATAATGTAGGCAAGACTGTTGACCTCTGTTGACTTGCTAGTGGGAACATCTGCTCTCCCATCAGGGATTCCTCACTGTCTGTCCCTGCACAGAGCAGAAAAGCCTTTTAAAAGGAAAGGAAGCTGAGGAAAAGAATGATATCCCTGAAATGAAGACATTATTGACTGAGTAGTGGTAATAATGGTAGATTTCAAGATTAGAGAGACGAAACTCATTTTAAATAAGCTAAGTTTCACTAGTAGAGAAAATACCTCACCTACTTTTGATATGAAAATAAGATTTTGCCTTTCATATCTTCCCCTTTTATTAAGAAATTTCCTTCAGGGCAAGTAAATACTTTGTCTTTGGGAAAGCTCAATCATTGTTGACTATTATGAATATTTGTATTCATGTACTGGTTGAGAAAAAGTTCAAGATTATTTCTTGATAGAATGTTGATTGCCTTGTGGTCACCTTACTTTGGTCATCTTGCATTCCTATACTCCTCTGTGGTTTCACTACAGAAACTGATGTACAGCACAGAAGCTCTGTTAAAAATAGGTTATGTGGAGTGTGCTAAAGGAAGTTTCAATTTTTCCTTCCCTTTTCTGCTGACAAATTGCCTTCCAGTGCAAAATACTCAGTTAAAAACGTTTGTTTCATGCGGTAGGTTTTTGAGCAGTGAGAGATTTGAACATGTTTGCAAACGTTTTCTTGAGTCAGAGCAACTTCCGCATCTTCTAAGAGCATGCTGAGAATTTTTTTTTTAAGAATTAATGTTTATATAAACTAATATTTTCATAAAAATCTTGGAAGGTGGACAATTTTGGCATTTTCCTCGTTAAACAATTTCCATAGATTGTTATTCACTCTCTAATTATACTGTAAGAATATTCTCCTCTGGTAAGATAAGTCTACTAGAAGTGTTGAAAGGTTTGTACTTTGTGAAAAAAAATTTACACGTGTCTTAGTTTCAGCTGGAATTGAATTGTTTCTTCTTCATACTGTCTGGTATGATGCTATGCTTTGGTTTTAGGAGAAAAACAATGCTGATAACACACCAAAGTTTTTAGTTGTTGCTGAGCAGTGCTGTCCAGAGCCAAGGCCACTCCAGTTTCTCAGCTCTGATCAGCAAAGAGTTGGGGGGGACCCAAGGAGCAGGGAAGGGACAGAATCAGGACTGTGGACTGCCCAACTGGCCAAAGGGATATTCCGTACCATATGACATCATGAGAAAGGAGAGTTTTTTGAAAAGGGTAGGAGTTCATCTCTCTCTCTTCCACTGATTGGAGGGCTAGCTGGGCACTGGTCAGTGGGTGATGAGCAATTGCTTGTGCATCACGTTATATATTTATATGCATTCCTATATAGTTTAAAAAAAAATTAGCTGGCAGGGGAGACGCCATGTTTAGGCAGGTGCTTTTCACATCGCGAGGCTCATCTCCTGCACTCCAGGTGTGCTGATCTCTGTGATTTTCCCAAATGAGGGAAACTTGCTGTGTAATTTGTGGTAGTGGGGGACTGCATTCAGCTCTCCCCTGGCCTTTATTATCATAACTATTATCCTTTTCATTTTCTCTATCTTAGTAAATAGTTTTATCTCAACCCATGAGTTCTACTTACTTTATTTTTTTCTGATTCTGTCCCCTCTCCTGCTGGGAAAGGGAGGAGAAAGTGAACAATAGTGTGGTGCTGAGCTACGTGCTGGGTTAAACCAAAACTGTCTGGTAATAACAGTTATTTGTTCTTGTTAAATAATTATATCTGGCTCTGAGTCATTAGCATGCACGTGGCTTCTAGTTTTTTAAAAATATGCTTTTATTGATCTTTTAAAGATTTTTTTTCAGGTATCTATGTGAAAGACTTCAATGCTCCAATCTCTGCATACTCCGTACACACAGGAGCATACTGCAAGAGTAATTTAGTAAAATAAAGCATTGCTTAGATATTCTGCAACCCTGAATAATGAATTCAGACTGGCTTACAGTTTGAAAAATCAACTATTAAATTGGATAATTCGGCTTTTCCTTTCACTAGACTAATCCATGCACTCTCTTAACTCACATCAGTGTAACGTTTCTTCTAGATGCCAAACCTTCAGGTTGGCATGTGCTGATTGTGGTGGTTGGCATCTATTAAACCTAGAAGATATTTTAGAACATCTTAAATTTATTTCAATCATTAAAGGTTAAACACACGACTCACTGCAGTGGATAGCAAGATTTACTCTGAATTCTGTGTGCCTTTGACCATATTTTTCATGCTGCGATATGAAAATGAACTTGGCTACCACCACAATTTTTCAATATAAAATGAGATATTAAAAGTTCTCAATCATTTCATCATATAATCTGAGTATCATCTGTTACATTCCTTAACCTGTTGGTTTTTTTTCTACATTTGTCATAATTTTTGTTTTTATACATTGATTTGTAGCCCAGAGAAATTAAAAACAAAGAAAGACAAAATGGAAAACATCCAAATGAGAGGCTTTGTGTTCCATATTTTTATCCATGTCTATGGTCTGCAGATTTTTCCTTTTTTGTTGTTGTTATTTCACTTAAATTCATTTTTGGGCCACTGTTGACCCTCAGTTAAGACATCAGATATGGATTATGTTTCATCTTAGACAGCACTCTGACACTCACTCAAAGTTTCAAATTACACATCTGATTTTTTTTCCTCTCTTTTCAAAATTAGAATCACTAGATCAAAAAAACTGGATATTCTATACATATATTCTTATACTCTGGTATATTTCTCTTGCTCATAGGTATAAAATCTGATTCTGGAGGCCTCTTCCGAGAAATCTCATTTTGTGACAGAAAATAAATTGCTTGTATGTCTTATTTTAGAAAAAGTAAAGAACACCTTTCTCCTTGTTCTTATTTATAAAACAAATTCTGCTATTAGAATCTTTTCATTTAAAGTTCTTGCAGTTGCAATATGTGCCACAATCACTGCATCATCAGGCAGCTTGCAGTTAGAAAGAACCTATTTTTCACTATGATTTCCGTCTAAGTGTGATTTCAACACTGCTCTGGAGTTGGAAAACAAACTGAGCTAAGAATGAATGTGGTTTAATCCTGAAAAGCTTTCTTTAGATACATGCATAAATTGAAATCATTACATCTAAAAATCTGCGTGTCTGAAAATACCAAACACATTACCAAGTCAACTGGTTATTTCCCTGTGAGATTTATGTGTGTATATATGCACATGCATATGTATGCGTGTGTGTAAACAACCACATTCTTAAAGCTATACATAGCTGCGTTCAGTTGGATGATGCAGAGGTACAACTTTAGCTTTGTTTTCAAAGCATTTATTTGGAGGCGTTGTATTTGTAGAACCTGCTATTTCCTTTAGCAGACACAAATTATACTGGGCAAACATTAACATATCACTTCAAATAGAGCAGCATATCAGTAATATCTTTTATAACTTCTGGATTTGATTGCAGCCAGAAAATATAATCATAAGAAACAGAACAGAGCAGAATTGCCTGAACTTTCTTGAAACTCCTGGTTGGCTCATTTCCATAGCTTGAGTGCAAATGGGAGTAGCTCCTTTCTTAGAATTTTCCTCATATTTGCAGGGGTATTTGGAAAAAAGCATCTCCTGAGCTGGGGGAGTTTGTCTGACCGCATTTCTTGACTTGCCAGCTGGGAATTGTTGATTCCTGTGTGTAAAACTTGCCATAACAATAATGCTAACGTCTCTCTGCCTCTGGTAACAAGCCACAATTTCAAGTATTTGGCTGTAAAAAGATAGAAGATGTTTAGATGTTTTACCTACTTTCTAGCAGGAACATAAAACAAATTCAGCCTGTTTATTTCATAGAGAAGCCATGAGTACAACTTCTCTATTAATTTCATGCCGACAGCCAAAGAATATGTAAACTGATTTGACATTGTACTTTATCTTTGAAAGCCATAGGGAAAGCATCTACAGATATTTAGATCAGAAATGAATTACATGTACTGTTATTAAACTCCAAGGACACAGAACTGTTGATGTACTGTGACTGATCATTCATAGAAACAGGTTGCCCAAGGAGGTTGTGGAGTCTCCATCATTGGAGGTATTCAAATCCTGACAGGACATGGGCCTGAGCAACCTGCTATAGCTGACCCTGCTCTCCAGAGGTCCTTCTCACCTCAGTTCTTCTGTGTTTCCATGACTTTTTTTTTTTTTAAACCTATTTCTTTTCATAATATCAAGATAAATGTTTTACAAAAGAGGTCTTTTTCTGCATAGAAAAAAAGAATAAAGTTTATATGAAATAAATAACTTGTGTGAAGTAATAATATAATTAACAGATTTTTCTACTTCAATCCTTTCTTTTAGTGAAAGTAAACAATTCTTCAGTCTTAATACATTTCTAAACCTGCCCCTTTTCTTCCTTGTTCCTTCTTCTTTATTTCCAGGTATTTCTTATATGTAATGTAAGAGAACAAAGCCTGTTTAAGAAAAAAAAGAAAGAAACCTATGAGTTCAAAAGCTATTATTCAAATTTCACTAAGCACATTTCCTTCAAAAGCAAGGATCTTTTCACAATACATTAGAAATGACAGTAGAAACAATGTGCTTCTGCAGATATGCCATTAAGTATACAAGCAGATGAGAACAGGGAAAGAGTAAATGGAAAGAAAGCAAAACAGTTACAGCTGCTTAAGGTTTGCCTTTGACCTATTTTAATATGATGAAAGAAGTTGTTAGATAAATATTTCTGTTTTTAAACAGTAACCACTGTATCACATACATAATTATGTTACTTCTGCCATACTTGCAAAGCCTTTTCATCCGGGGAGTCTCAGATTATATGATACACAGGTGATCTTTGTTAGCATCTTTATTTCAATCACTTATATCTTTGAATCGCTGTGTTCTCGTGCCTAATGAGGTAGGAGGACCAACTTCTGGAAATAAAGATATTGAAGACATTTAACAGTTCATTTTTTCTTTTTGTGGCAACATAAAATTGAAGAATTACTTACTGTAGCATTTCTGTGTAAACACAAATATGTCTGTAACTGTCTTTTTGTTTGTTTTTACAAGTTACATCAATAAGTTTTTACACAGATTTGGTGAGTGCAGAAGCAGCCTCCTCACACCAGCTGTTTTTGGAAAGTGATAAAGCACAATTAGTAAGTCACTCTGGGAGAGAGTACTACTGTTAGTTGCTGTAAAAAGCAGTAGATGTGAAATGTTTCCAACATTTGTATGTAATTGAATGTAATTTTACTCTGTAATACATGCGAGTCTTTATAGTTCTTCCTAAATAAATTCATCAGAAGAGAAAAACAATATTGCTTGGAGGATAATTAGAAGGGGAATGAAGGGAATCATAAGGTTGCAGAAGAGATTCTTGTGTTGCTGATGTAGCTACTGCTGAAGCAGACCAAATGGTTTTCTGACTTGCTATCCTGAGGGGCCCAGGAGCAGAGAAGTCTAAGTGTGCTGTACTGCCCTGTAGCTAGAAACAACAACAACAAAAAATGGACAATAGGATGATCATGTCACGTGAAATTTCACTCAAAGAAGCATGTTTCCTTTGATTTCAGATTAGTGCCTTTCTGGTCAGATTTCTTCAACATGAGTACAAAATGACTACAGGGCATGGGAGAGTTTGCCTATTCTTGTGCAGCTAGTATATTTCAGAAAAATAGCAAAACTAAGAGCACCACTTCATAATGATGGCTTGCAGGTGTTTTATCTATGAAAACTGGTTGTTCTGAGTGACGTTTGCACAGCATTACAGAGCCCAGTGTCTCACTGAACACATAGCCCTACTCTGGTGCCCAACACTTGAATAGACTCCTGGAACACCACGTATTTCTAGGGCTTGTGATTGTGATACTGCAGTGAGTGAAGGTTATTTTATTCTAGCTTTTCCTTACTTACTGTATTGTCCTGCATTGATATTGGCTGCATTGCTGATTTAATATTGGAGCAGCATTACACAGAGAAACACTTCCTTGCTTTACCTGTATTTGATATGTCTTTATTTCTACTTGTTATTATTATTATTATTTTTCTGAGGACTCATCTCTATGGCTGAAAATTCTTGGTGGTAATAATTAAAATCACATTTCAGCTCATCCAGTCTGAACCCTCACCATTAGAAGTAAGATTATGAGCCATGGCTGTTTTCTAGTAATTTATGACCATCATAGGATATAAGGTTTACTAGGAAGATTGTCTTGTTTATTGGGAAAGAACAGTGTTGTTCTTTTGTTGTTGTTTTATTTTTTTTTTCCTGTATTCCTTTCACTCAACTTCTGTGTTCCTGTTTAAGTTTTTTTTCAGATGGTTAAATGTGACTAACTGAATGAATGTATTTTTGGAAGTAACATCCTTCTTTCATATGTGTATGGGGTTTTGTTCATTCATTTTTTTTTTTTCATATTGCTGTCTGCCCCCCCAAGTATAATATAATTATTTCCAGTCAGAATTTAATAATTACCTAAAATTCAAAATGTATTGCAGTTTTGCATTTAAGCTAAAATTATCAAGTACCAGTACATAATTATTTTTAGAAAATGAACGATCTCTTACTTGCTATTTTTAATTAATTCGATCTACCATGGACTGGCATTTTCTAGTCATTCTGGAAATTATCCATTCAACTGATTGCAAACCTCCATCCGTCAAGTTTAAAACGATGATTGTTATCTTTTGGCTCTAAATGAAACATTCAGGAAGTGTTTGTTGTTCATGTTAATCCATGCTGTAGCTGACTTTGCTGTTTCTGTCATCAAACCCTGTTAACAACTAATGCCATTGTCTGAAAAAATAAAGAGATAAAGCAACTCTTGTTATATTATGTCCCTCCATAATAAAAGGCAATAAAGTCATTATACCATGAAGAGCTATGAATCAGTTTAACAAGCAAGTTCTATTGAAACTGCTGATTATATTTGTTGTAATTACATTGGTCATCTGTTTTTTTTCTGTAAACAAGTGTAGAAATCCAGCTATGTGTCTGTAAAAGAATTCCATGCCTCCACATTTGTTTCATTATCCTATTTCTGAGGAAAAAAAAAATGAAAAAGAAAAAAGAAACTTTTTGTTTTAAAATATCTGTAATGGAAGATAAATCTACAGAAAATTCTTATCATAGTATTCTATAAAATAACAGGTAATGATATGGACTTCATTTTCATTACTTAGGGGCAAAAAACGTATGAGGGGAGAATGTGAGGATGTCACTGTGTGTAAGAATAATTAAGAGTTTCAGATTTGGTTTCAAGCACTCTGATTCTCTTTTGCCAAGCTTCCTAATTTTTTCTCTTCCTTTCTCCCTTTCTTCCTCTTCACAAATAGAAGAATAGAAATACCTAGTGTTATATGTCTTTGCCTGGTTTTCCTTTCTGTGTCCTTTCAGCACGTATCCTTCTCTGTGCAGTGAACATATGGTCTTCTTCCTGCTATTTCTTGGCAGTGTACCACATAGGATTGCCAGATACAATATGCAGTGTCCAATGCTATATGGTCAAATTCCACAACCAGACTCTATTCTAACTTTATTTTGCAGCAGCTTTTCCAGATTCCTACACAGCTTTCTTCACAAACGTATGCCATAGGCACTCGGCTGATCTACATATGTACAAAGGCACTCCTTATAACAATGTCGTGCTGAAATCTCACTGATGAGTATTTGTCAAAGTGTATACATGCGACTCCTCTCTCCATATTTCAATGTGAAGAATTTGGCAGCATATACAAATGTATCATACAGAAAAACTTATAACCATATGTATAAAAATACACATTTTCTCAATTTCACTGAAACAGAAATGACTATTTCCATTCAGACTGAAAATTTAGAAGACTCACAGCTTTTTCTCTCTTTTTTTAAACCTCACCAGTTTAAAATTTCCTTGGAACATTTCAAGCTCTGAGTGCTCAAAAGGTGACAAGGGAAGGGAAAGAAGGACGGCAGATTGCTTCCTGAACGCTTCATGGAGAAGTCAGTGGAGCACTGAGCATGCTCCATCCAAGCTACAGTAAGACTGTGTACGCACTTGTTGGTCATCGCAAACGGGGTAGATCCAGGAACTCAGCCCATGCAGGAGCAGTTCCAACTTCTGCTGGCATACAGTAGTAATGCATGGGAATTAGATTGCACTTCTGAGCCGTAGAACAGCTGCCAACTTACCAAGTCACCCATGCAAAATAGAGTAATGCACGTTAACACCTTTCCTAAGATTGTTCTGTGTCTTCTGAAGTTTTCTGTTTATACAATGGATTTAAAGGTAAAAATCACTAGCCAAGACTCATATCTGCAAAGTACTTTTTACCTGAACAAGAGTGATACTTGAATAATAATTGAATTGGTTCTTCTTACTGCTGACAGAATGTGCAGAAGAATTTCATGCAGGGAAATTAAGGAGAATAAAAAGTGAATGCAGGCTTTAGAAAATAGTAACACGAGTGCACTTCAGCATGCTATAAGGTAATTCCTAATCTAATACTTAGAAATTGCTGGATTTTATGGGATTCATGGTAGAAGTAGTTCTTAAATAGAGGTTTGAAGAAAGATGAGTAAACATAATGATTTTAAAAATCAGACATAATGATTTTAAAAATCAGACATAAAGCCAGGGTTTGGAAAAATTTCTTCTGAGAGAAATAGGTCTCTCTTCTGAGAGAAATAGGTATATGGGAATTCAGAAATCTTATGGGTTGTCACCTTAAATTCTTACAGAATCGGTGTTAACTTTATGGGAAAACTAACACATTAGTTGTAGAATAAGAGGTGCACATTGATATTTTGGCACTTGTAGCCACAGTCCAAAATATTTTAATGGTCTATAAATCTGCTCAGTCAAACTAAATTAGTACTGAGATTTTTTTCTCCCTAAAATTTTGACAGTTCAAGAAACGTAAAAGGCCAGAGCTGACACTCTTGCAGTTACAGTCCTGTTAGGGAGGCTATTAAAAGAAACATAAACATCATTTTAAAGAGGTAACGTTTTACCCTCAGTACACTGGAAATTTCTGAGATTTTCATAAATAAAAACAGATAATTCTCTGACTTTTCATCTGGGTTTAGTTTTAATGATTTAATGATTTTTTAGTTTTGTTGGTTAACTGGTTTTACTCACTGTACCAGTAGAATTACAATTAGGGAAAATCTATGTTATTACACATATGTATTCTCAGTTACTAGAGGAATTTTGCTAATATTGGTGCCTCTAACTGTAGAGAACAATATAGTATTAGCTAGGGTACATCACCCAGCTCTGACTGATTAACCACATATTTGAAATATGACAGCCATGTTTGCAGATGCTAATAGGAACTACTATCCAGCATGGTTAATAAAGATGAGCTCATTACCCTTTTAGCATGATCGTAATGTATTTTCTACTAGAGGTAGCTTGAGCAGGTAACTATATACCACCACACTAGACAATGCAAAGATACCCCTTGTATATGCTACAGTCTTGATGACAAAGAAGATTATCTACAGAAAGACAAAGTCTGACTGACACAATACCTGGTTTTCTAGCACAATGGAAGCACAAGATTTTTTCCTACCAGGTTCTCATTATCAGTTCAAGGTTTTTTTTGCTTACATTTTTATTGTCTCAGGCAGGGACAACAGGCATAACTGTGCTGCAAAATGGAGTAACTTGGACTGCTTCTGCCTAGGAATCAGGAGTTTGAGCACAATCCTAATAGGGCTGTCTGAGTGATAGCACTTAAGGGGTGGACTGTCAGATAGCTGCCTGATGTACTTACAGAGCCAGACGTAGTTTCTCAGAACAGACCTGCACTGTGTCATGCCGATGTGTTGGAAGCTGGGCTGGCAGAACAGTGCCGGGAGCTTTTGAACTGTGCTCTGTTATGTGATGTAAACATCCTCTGTGTGTCCCATGCAACTATACAGCTCTGAGCACAGTGCCACTACTTTGACAATAATAAGTGCAGTTATTATTCTTCCTCTGTCACGAATATGCTTCCCTATTTTTTTCTCTTTGATGAGAGAGAAAACAGATGTGATTGAAAGATTCTAAAAACTTGACAAGACACTTAGAAATTGGAAAATACAAACAAAATAGGAGAACAGATGAAGGAATGCACACTGGGGGAAGAAGGCTTTTCAGAACTTAACATGCTCTAGTTTCAGATCAGATTACTGCTTGTAAACGTGTTGCTTCTTGCACTATTAAACCCCCAAGAGTAACGTCAGACTTCTCATGTATTCCACAGAGATTTGAGCTGCAGCACTTGAAATCAGGTGGTCAAACCTAGAACCTCTCTGCCAAGAACATCCCAGAGCTTCATTCATTTATTCTACTAAAGCAGTTTCAAATTAAATACATTTGAAAAAAATCTGCTGCATCTTCGTGAAATGTCAGCATCTACAGAAGCTGACAGCTATAGGGCTATCATCTGGGGAGCACTCACTGATAATTTTCCCTTGCCTTGCTGCTAGGGAAATTGGTCCTTCTCACAAAATGACTTTTCTATGTGAGTCATTTAGACTTAATCTAGCCAAATAATGTTAGTTGAGTTACTGGAAATCCAGAGTGCTGGGATGAATGAAGTAGAACTAAAGAGTTTCTCCAGATGCTTTTTGTTATGCTGGAAAAGAGAAGAAAAGGGAGATAAAATTCAGTGTTGATGTTGCCTCGACTGATCTGCAACTCTGGCATAGGAACTCCTGTTTTATGTTCCTAGGTAATGTTTTGGAAAAAGAGTTGATGGGATACAAGAGTAGCTTCAGTTTTCATGCCAGTAATTGCACAGTACTTCAGCCATATTTTGTGCTGTCATCCCATGGAGCTGCCATGTGAAGAAGATGTGCATTGTAGAGTCACAGGAGACCCGTTATCAGCAAGCTAAGCAAGAGTAAGCTGATAGATATTGGGAGAAAGAGAACTGTCTGGTTCTATCTCCTTGTAATAGTTTTTGTTTTGCTAATTTTTCATGAATAATCCTGTTCTATACCCCATATATCAGTTCACTATAATTTCATTAGAGAGTAAGAATATGCAAGGATAGCTCTGAAAGTGATGTTTCCTATTTTATTATATAGGCCTGAAACATCAGAGGTGGATGTTAGTGGTATGGCGGTAGAGCTTGAACCTTCCCATCAGTATTCCAATATATTTTGTTGCCATGTGACAAATGGCAACAGAAGGGCAGCCTGAAAAAATGGCGTCTGACATGGAAGTGTGTATGAAGCAAAGGCATGGAATTTAATTCCTCCATGCAGAAAAAATGGCACCCACTGACATTCACTGATGCTTGCTGAACATTTATAGAGATAAAATAGTGAATGTGAGCACAGTGAGGCTGTGGGTGGTGCGTTGCAGCAGCTGTGACGGTGACATAAAGGCAAATTTACATTCCAGATGGCCTTGCAGATTTTTACAAGCGTGGCGGGCAGACTCTTTTTCATTGCTGTAGAAAATACATAGCTAATGGTGGTAACTGTGTTGAAAAATAATCTTTTGTAGCTGAGAATTCACTCTTTCAACTAGTGTGATTGTGCTGTTTGTATCTATTGTAGTTTCCATGGAAACAAATAGGAGGCATTACTTTCAGAGCAACCTACATACACATATGCATTTCTATTTTATTGGAAAGATATAGGATATTAGAGACAGAATTTTGGCTTTTGGAGATTGAGTTGAATTAAAGGTCTCTAACTTGTCTGAAGGAGACTCTTTTCTTTTTCCTTTTCTAATTTTTGTGCTTTACCTGAGTCAGTCAGGTGTTACGCTGGAACACGATCCAATACCCACAGGTTGACTGTGTAGAGTAAGGTGCAGAACACACTGAAGACGTGGTTAATAATATTTAAGAAAATCACTGTAGCATCAAGCCAGGATATTTATTCCATCTTAATATCCCTTTGTATCAGAAACAGAGGAATATCAGACTTACGGTATGGTGATGCTAAAGGGCAAGTTTAGAGAGGTCCAGTGGTACAGCATGTTGACACAGGATGATGCATTAGGTCACATGTGGAAGAAAAAACCTCCTCTGAATGAGTTTGTAAGCATGCCAGCTACCAGTCATCAACATGTGGCCTGAGACAGCATCTCTGAAATGGCCAATGAATCATTCCAACTTAAGCAGATGAATAAGCTTTAATATTTGTATCTGCTGGATTCTCCTTCATATGGCACTGGCAACAGCCTCTGTGTGTATACTTGTCTGACTTCTGCACTAGTCTCAAAAGGGATGCAGAAGGGACTTAGACTCTCTGGAGACTATCTCTCAGCTCCTCGCTATGGAGCCAGCCGTATTAAACTTTTCATCACTATTCTTGCAGCAAGACTCAGGCAATTTGCAATTCCCTGGAAGATACTATAATTGTTTTCTCACTAGTCAAAGCACTCACTGTGTTGGACATCAAATATTTCTGCCACAGTTGGTCTCTAGATTACTTTTTCTTGCTTTTTTTTTAGTGTCTAAGACTTCAATCACAGATATCTGCTTTGATTCTTTTCAGTGATTTTGCTACTTTTTTTTCCAGCATAAGACAAGATTTACTTTGGGTTTTGAAAGTGAGAGTGGAGATTATGTGTGTTTTTGAAAAGGTTAATCTAATATTCTCATGCATATACGTTTTTATAAATTGAGTGTTGATGTAAAATGTCAAATAGCCAATACAAATGTGAGTGAATAACTAGTGCATGGGTGTCCAAACTTTTGGCTTGTATGGGGTGTATTAAACGGCCAGAAATTGTCTTGAGCTAGTTGCTCCAAAAGTAATGCCTCTTATTTATTTCCTTGGAAATAACAGCAGATACAAAGAGCACAATAGCACTAGTTGATAGAGGAAATTCTCAGCTACAAAATAATATTTTTCAAAATGGTCACCGTTAGCTATGCATTTTCACCAGCGACAAACAAAATCCTGCATGCCACTCTCATCTCCAGCAGCAAAGGCGACTCACTGTCACCACTGCTGAAACCCACCGTCCACTGCCTCACTGTGCTCCTATTCACTGTTTGGTCTCCATAAACATTCAGCAAGCATCAGTGAATGTCAATGGGTGCAATTTTTTCTGCATAGAGGAATTCGGTGACACACCTTTGGTTCATACACACTTCCATGTCAGACGCCATTTTGTCAGACTGCCCCTCTGCTGCCATCTGTCACACAGCAACAAAATGTAATGGAATATTGGTGGGAAGGTTCAACCTCTACTGCCATACTACCAGCATCCACCTCTGATGTTGTGGGCCAATATAATAAAACAGGAGGCATTACTTTCATAGCAGCCCTTGCAAAATAGTTAATATATAAGTAATAAAACATTTTAATTTTATGTAGTTTACTTAAAACATTAAAAAAAAAAAAGAAGATCACTATCTGCTAAGATAAGGATCATGAAAGTCTGGTAAAGATACGTGATAAGATTTTTGAGTTGAATATATGATTGCAACTCTATACATTCCATTTGAAAATTTGCAGGTCATGTATTTATATCAACTGAAAATAGTCTCACAAACATAAATTGTTGATTTTTTTTGGCAGTCTTGAAACCCCAAGCTATGAGGTGCAGTCAACACATCCGAGGCATGGGATACTATTCAGAGGGACCAACAGAGGTCTGAGCAGTGGGCCCAGGAGAACCTCATGAGGTTCAACAAAGCAAAGTGCAAGGCCTTGCACCTGGGTCAAGACAACTCCTGTTACCAGTACAAGCTGGGGGATAAAAGGATTGAGCACAGCCCTGCCAAAAATGGACTTGGGGGTACTGGTGGATGGCAAGCTGGATGTCAGCCAGCAATGTGCCCTCACAGCTCAGAAAATCATACTCTGGGCTGCATCAAAAGAAGCGTGGTCAGGGCAAGGGAGGTGATCCTGCCCCACTACTCTGTGCTGGTGAGACCTCACCTGGTGTACTGCATCCAGATGTGGAGTCCTCAGTACAGGAGAGACATAGAGCTGTTGAAGTGTGTCAAGAGGAGGGCCACAGAGATGATCCATGGGATGGAAGATTTATTGTACTGGGACAGGCTAAGAGACATGAGGCTGTTCAGCCTGGAGAAGAGAAGGCTTCAGGGAGACCTGATGGCAGACATTCAGTATCTAAAGGGGAGATATAGTGAAGAAGGGGACAGACTCTTTAGCAGGGTCTGTTATGATATGACACGGAGAAATGGTTTCAAGCTTAAAGAGGATAGATTTTGGTTAGATATAAGGAAAAAGTCTTTTACAATGAGAGTGGTGAGGCACTGGAACAGGTTGTCCAGTGATGTGGTGGATGCCCTGTCCCTGGAGACTTTCAAGGTGAGGCTGCACTAGGTTCTGGGCAACCTGACCTAGCTGTGGATGTCCCTGTTCACTGCAGGGGAGTTGGACTAGAAGACCTTTAAAGGTCCCTTCCAACTCTAAGGATTCTATGATTCTATGATTCTATGTGAATAAAGGGAATTCTTCTCATTAGAATGCCAATGTATAGTCATGCAAAAAAGCATTATCTTGATTTATAGTATTAAAAAATTTTGCATATAATCATTAACCAGACATCTCTGTGTGTGAAACAGATCTTTCCTTTAGCAAAAATTCTAAATCATTTAAAAAATTATTTAAAAAAATAGGCAGAAGCACATCCAGCAATAAACGACAAACATCACCAAAGAAATCCATTAAAAATTGAATTATTAATAGATGCTTTTTACAGCATTTATTTCATAGAAAGGAGATTTTCCTGTACATTTAGTATCACTTTGTGTAACAGTTTGAGAAAACTATCAATCCACAGCTTCAGACAGCTTTTTCTGTGTCTTGTGTACACAAGTACTTGTTCCGTGGCAGTACGAGGCTCTGAAAAGAAGTGTTGCATGACCAGAATACATTTGAAGGAAGCTAGACTTTGCTTTGAACCAGATATATTTGTGGGTAAGAGATAAACATCTCAAGTGTGCTGTAGTAGAGGTAATTTTTTTTTTTAAGTTATGTTTTATCTGCAGTATAACTCCATGAGTAAACAAATGTCTGTCTAGAAAAGCTGAGATCTCTGCATTGAAATACTTTGTAGAACACAAGCATATCTTACATACAGACAAACCAAAGTATTATGATTTTAAATGTACAAATTTACATATCTTGGTCCTGGCTCTCACACTATTCAAATCACTGGCATTTTGATGTGCAGATGCATCAGGCTGAAATGTATATCATTTTCTTTAATGAAGATTATAACAATAAATATCTCTATTTTATACAAAGGAAAAATAGAAATAAGCTCAATTTCCTTGAGGAAGTGCAATATCTGTCAATTCCTGATCAAAGATCCACCTCCTTAAAAGGAAAATAACACCATATTTCCTGTTAAATATAATTATTTTAAAAGATACCATTAAATATGAGCAGTAATGTTCAATTATTATTAAGCAACATCTAAAAGGATTTATTTACTAACATAGAAGATGAAGTTTTCTTTCTGGTCAATGTTCAAGATAACTGCAATAATTTAAATACAAGATTTCTATGTATTTATATGGAAATATAATTGATATCTAAATTAATATATTACAATATAATATAATGGAAAATATATATAGTAATATACATAAATTTGAACTTTACAGAATGGGCAGTTTAACATGTGTGTAATCATTCTTTTGGAAATGAAGTACTGCATGCTATTCCATAAATACGTTTGTTTCTTTGTTTAAACAATATAATAAATTATTTATTTCAGTGTTAAACTTATATTTGAGTAATATTAATTAAACAATGTAAGTGCTTTGCCAGTGGTCATGATTCAGGGACAGAGTCTATTGCCTATTATGGTGGCTAAAAATGACATACTATTTCTTACATTGTCCATCGCTGTGCATCCATCTGCTTGCTTTACATTTGCCCTTCCAGTAACAGAAGTTCATAGAATAGTAATAGACTTCTAGCATTCTATCACTCAGAGCATGTTATTGAAATATCCTGCTTTAAGTGAAAAGTTATCCATAATATCTACAATCTATAATACCTATAATCAGTCCTGCTGAACTTAATGAGTTAGTGCTCAGTAGTTATGGTAGAAAACACAAAATGCAATCAAACAGCAGTCTGCACTCTGCAGACACTTTATAAATACTGTCCCTGTCCTGAGGATTTTATAGCTAACTAATATGCTCTCTTTCCTACAGCACTGAACAAGAAGAATCTATTTGGAAAGGTCTTTCTACAACAGAGAGAGGTTTTTAACTTGAAGATGGCTCTTTCTGTGAAGAAAAAAGATTTCTAATCTGTAACCTCCTTAGTGCTTTTATTGGCACAGAGAATATAGTCCTTCAGAGGAAACACAGAAACTTCTGTTTTATTTTATTTCTTTTTTTTTCTATCTCTTTTTGTCCTCTTATATCTCAGAGCAGTTGTCATTATAGGCTATAACCACATAGGCTCCAAGTAAGAAACTAGTTTATCCTTTCAATTATCAAATTATTTTACATTGTTCTTCATAAAAATATGAATGTAACAATTCAATGTTAAAAACAAATACTCCAGGTATACATCTGCATGTACACTTTTTTAGATACTTAAGTTCTGGTTCACAAAGGGGAAAACATATCCTGGCTTTGGAGGGGATGCCCAGACCAGAGATGGCTAGGTCAGTCCCTTTCTGAAGAAGGAAGTTTAGTTCCATTCAACATTTAAAATATAGTTATATAACACTGTTCCATACGCTGTTCCTCTTTAAAGAGTTTTTTAGTGCTTGAGTATAACTGAGATTCAAAGATCATCGTCAGTTACTGTGTTTGTTGCCTTATTTTATTCTATTAAGACATAATTGGAGAGGCAGGGCTCATTGATATGTAGAAGACTAAGTAGGTGACTTGCTCTTATAATGCAGAAAGCTAGTTTGCTGACTTCAGTGCTTTCCTAAGATAATAAAATTCATTTATCTGGCTTTCCAAGCCGTAAAAAGAGAAAGGCAATTCCTGTTGTACCATTTTCTGCGCAGCTTTGTAGAACAAAAATAAGATTTTGTTCATATGTTTCAGGAAAGCTCCCTGGAAGGAAGGAGTTTGAGATATCAGTCCATGTTCCTAGAATCATTTAAATAATATGAATTAATGTATAGGCTACAATATAGATTGTGCAAGGCTTTATTGATGAAATAGGTTACTACTGTGTTACAAGTTCATACTGCATCTCAAGCTCCCTTACTGAATTAAACTTGAAATCTCTGTTCAAATGTTTTGGTAAACTTTCTAATTCATGACTTCTGCAAATCTGGAAAAGTCATTTAATTGTTTACTTTCAGTTGTTCACTGTCTCCAGTTATATCTGATGCAAAAGCAGTTACTGATGCAGATTTTACTGGATCACAGAAAACAATGTTGTGTTCAGTCTGGCAATGTTATCATTTCAGTATAAAAAAAAAGACAGCAAAAATCTGTGTGTCTTTCTGGGAAAAAGTAAGGATAGAATTTATAACAGTATTTCTGTAGAAATACTGCTTTTCTTCATACTAACTTTAGTCTCTACACCACCACCAAAGCATATTTTCATAATACCAGCAAGTGGAATACTACAGGTAATACTACAGGAATTACTATTCTAGAAGAAATATTACTGTACTAAAATTACTATTCTAGAAGAGAACACTACACTGAATTCATTTTCTTATTTTTCTTGTTTATCTGGCCAACACTTTCTAAATTATTAATTAAAGAGTAAGCCTAACTTGTATTGTTTCTGCAAATGAACATTAATAATTTTCAGCATTTCCATATTACCAGATTTTTGTTGTGTTGTTTTTCCTGAGGGAGTTCAAGACATAGAAGTTTTATTTGCTACAGGCTATTATTTTCCCAATATTGTGCAATTGGCTAGCTATGAAATGTACCACAGAGTCTATATAATATTTTATCTAAGCTTGCTTTTTTTTTTTCATAAATTGATAAATGTTTTACTGTTCAAATATATGCACATGTACCTGTATAGGATAAGGAGAAACCACTCTCAACTAATACTTAAATGAGAAATTCAGTCATTAAAGTTGCAAAGAAGACCTCCAAGGTCATCTAGTCCAACCATCCTCCACCTACCACCAGTATTGTCCACTATACTATGTCCCCAAGTACCACATCTATATGAATCTTGAACATGACCAGGGACAGTGACTCCACGACTTCCCTGGGCATCCTGTTCCAGTGCCCAACCACTCTTTTGGAGGAGTTTTTCCTAATATCCAACCCGAATCTCCCCTAAAACATCAAAATTTTCTGGATCTGAAGCTTCAAAGTTAAATGTCAGAGCCTCTCTTCAATAAGAATGGGTGAGAACTGATGATTGGGAATCAAAAGCTACTTTGGTTTCAGGTATATTGTTTTCTAAGTGCAGATGAATGTATCAAATTCATGAATCAAATAAATTAAATCAAAAGTAAGGCAACTTGTAAACTCATAACGCTGAAAAACAAACAACTAAACCAAAAATCAAATAGAAAACTAAGAAAAGATGACAATAGAAGACAGAAGAGAATGACAATATAATTCACTTCAGAAAATGATTGTACCAGATTTAACTTTTGCTGTCCTTTAGCAGCACATGCATTTTAACTATGCAGGAAGTTCAAAGAACAGTAGTATGAGATCTTTGAACACATGTATTCTAATGAGACAGAAGTGTTGACTGACGAGGAAGGATTACGAAAGTAAATATGTGTAGCTATGTTAGATGATGATTAGAGAAATGAATAAATGTCACCTGAAGGGTATACACAACTCAAAAGAAAATCCTTATTTACATTATGACGTAGCAATAATGAGACTAAATACATAGAAATAATAAAAAATGTGACCTGACAGCTAAGAATGTAATTTCCAAATATTAACACTTAGAAAGTATGAAGTTTTACTTCTTTGCAAGCTAAAATGATGTTAATGATTGTTATAGACCAGAAGTAAAAACCTGCTCCCCCCAAAACCACTAGCATGGAGCCAATTTTCCTGACTAGGATCAAGCAGTTATCCCAGTTTTTCACTGACAGGGAAGTGTTCTAAAGATGGATTTTGGTTTGGGTGTATAACAGCAGTGCATGTTAAAACTGCTAATAAAATTTTATTTTTAGCCAAGATAAGCCTAGCAAAGCCAATGGAATTCCTCTGAATGCACATTTGTGAAAATGACACTAAAACTTCATCCTTAGTTGCTTCTTCTCTTTTACCTGCTTCAGAAAAATTCTGTAGTGAGGCTGAGTGGTGCCTTATAGACAAGAAAACCATAAAATCCCAAGGGTTCCTGGAACAGTAAGTTCACAAGGAACATTTTTAATGAGAGGCATCCAGCATATGGATAACAGCATGGAGCTTCTAGCAACATCTTCAAGTAAGACTCATTAAACTGGGTTAATGTTTCCTTGCTAACAAGTGCACATATACCATAGAAAACGTTTTTCTGCCCTGGAACATCACAGATTGCCTAAGACTGTATTTACAGGGAAACAGCATTCACCACCTGGCTATTGTCTTCCTTCGTATTAACAATCTAAGAATGTTTCATCCTGTCAACGGTTTATGGGTGTTCGGCCCGGTTCCGTGACGAAGGGGACGGGGGACCCACGGGTCCACACCCTGTGAAAAGGGAAAAGGGAAAAAGGGTAAGGAGATGGCCCAGAGAGCAAAGAACAGTGGCAACAATCTGAGGAGAAACAAACTAATTTACTAAATAAAATATCGGAATGTAAAACAACACACTATAATACAATATAATTACAATTTAAGCTGATAAATCCAATACAGAGAGAGAGAATGTCCCAAAATCAAAATAGGCCTTACTCTACTACCGACGATAAGACGGCTGGAGAGCGAGGTGCTGCCAAGACGAGAGACGGCCGAAGAAGGGCTGAGGTCTCGTGATCTGCAAGTTTTTATACTGCGAGCTTTTATCTTTTCCCTCCGGCTGGAAATGGTAACAGAGGAGAAAAGTACCGTGGGGACTGTGGTAGTCCTTCTCTTCTGAGAACCAGGTATATCCACTACATGATGTTATGATGTGGAATACCAACAACCGAAAATCACAAAACCATGGCACATCCTATCTAGTATTGCTGTGGGACATGGTGCCTAGAGAATGTTTCTTTCCTCCTGAATTCTGCTGTTTCTTTATTAGTATGTGACTAAAATCTCATTCTGTGTTTAGGAGAACAGGGTGGCAGAAGCAAGAAACCCACAGGACAAGTTCAGCCTTACTACAAATCACTAAAGACACAGTGCAGGCTGCAATGTGAAGAAATCAGAGCAAAATTTCTATCACAAGAACATGATCTCTGAGACACCAACAAGCATTTTGACTTTTCAGTGCTGCTTGCTAGATGCTTTACATGAACCTAAAACAGCATATCACAAAGTATGTCTACACTCCAGACAATAAATTAATTCATCTGGAGTTGTATCTGACTCAATCTGTTTGCTTTTCAATTTATTTTTTTCAAATTAGTTCAGAGGTATATCTACTGCAGTGCTGAGTAGGCTTGTCTTAAATAGAGAATTCATTTTGTATTTTTCCATGTCAGTAGAAACGTTACATTCATTCATTACCATTTCATACCTCTTAAAAAAAAGTCGTACTTAGAGAACACATATTTTTTTTAGCATTTTACGGTGATTTTTCTACTGTGAACTGTAAATGTTCATTATTGTACCTCTTTTACCATTGAAACAGATATTTTTTAAGTAGAGATGGCAGATGATGCACAGAAACACAAGACAGGATCTTTTGCAAAGCACAAAGCTGATTAGTGTCTTCCCAAGTCTGAAAGATATTTCCACTCCTTTGCATTAGCTGTCCTATATCAGTGGCACAAAAAGGAATTATTCCCATAATATGTAACTCCAGGGCTATTATTAGAATTATTATCTACCTGGGCTAGATTAGAGAACTTCAGTGCTGTCTCTCTTGTATGTATCACAACAGGTTTTGATAATAAATGAATGAAATAAATAGTTTTGTTCAGATCTCTATTATAGTTCTAAAACAAGGGATTAAACCAGAACAAAGATAACCTTGTTTAAGTAAATCGTAGAATCATAGAATCATAGAGTTGCTCAAGATGGAAAAGACCTTAAAGATCATCAAGTCCAACCTCAGCCTAACCATACTACTCTAACAACCCACCACTAAATCATGTACCCAAGCACCACATCCAAACGGTTTTTAAACACATTCAGGGATGGTGACTCAACCACCTCCGTGGGGAGCCTGTTTCAGTGCTTAACAACCCTTTCTGTAAAGAAGTTTTTCCTGATATCCAACCTAAACCTCTCCTGGCACAGCTTAAGGGCATTTCCCCTTGTCCTGTTACCTGTCACCAGGGAGAAGAGACCAACCCCACTCTCACTGCAGTCACCTTTCAGGTAACTGAAGAGAGCAAAGAGAAAGTGTGATCGGTTAATCAGATGTTATAAATAAACTGCCAAAGGTATTTACACTCAGAAAGTCAGACCAAGATCTTATATCTTTCTTGTTTGTTTCATATTAGATACTAATTAAACACTTCATGGTTATTAATGCAACAGAATTCCCTGCAGAACACTGCTTCCATACCTAGTTACACTGGTAATCCACCACAATTCCACCTGTGGAGTGAATCTCAAGGTTTCTTTAAGCCTTTAATGCCCACAAACTCAGTTAAAAACAACCACACAGGCCCCTGAATACTTTTGTTTCTCATAGCATTTTATTTTTACAATGATAATGAACATTAATAATGTGATCTTGTATAATGGAAAAGCCTAGCAATTTTTGAGATCGTTTGCCTTTGAGACAAGTGTAGAGCAACAAATGCAATCAAACAATTACTTTTTAATTACTTTACTGTGATCAAGCATTTTACAAGTTAGTTTGGCTTTATATTTTAAGAATTAGACCAGGAATATGAAAACTATACTCAGTGTTCATCTTCAGCAGAACATTTTTGCTCAACCTTGAGCAGACTGCTTGATATTGCCCTTATATACTTCATTTTCTAATATTTAAAGCAAGAATAATGTTTCCTTTCTCATACCCTTTGAATGTTTTACCTATTTAGACTGTAGTACTGTGAGTTTGATTTATGTCACCTGCTGTTTGCAGAAAATGTGTCTGTAATGGAGCATTAGTCACTTTTAAAAATTTTAGGTTTTGCTTTCTAGTTATCTGAATACCAGACTGCTTTCCACAGAAATCTTGCCATCCATTATGGCTGCAAAGTGTAGATTCCTTTCTACAAACTGATTCCTACAAATGTTATCTGCTTTTGTGTGGGGCAACTTTAAAACCAGCCAAAGCTTGTTACAAGTGACTGTGAGTTTTATTGTCTGCTTGGTGCAGTCACCACAAAGACAGATGGCATTCTTGGTGGTCCCAAACCTACAGTGAAGGGAGCTAAATACCTTTTGAAGCATTCTTGAAACAAAATATTGGGGACATCTGGGACATCTGGGCTTTATCCTTGAAGCACTCAGTGTGGAAGGGTAGGTATTTTAGCATTGAGCCTGCCGTGGAAATAGTTACATGCCACTGCACAGACACAGCCAGAGGATCTTCCAGCTGTTGAAATTTTGTTTTTAAAATCTGAGTCACTGCCTTAACCTCGGTATTTGCCTCTTTTTTTTTTTTTTTTTTTTTTTTTTTTTTAGGTCTTGGTTATTTTTTATAAAAATGGCTTTGATAGGCAAAGATCTGATATCTTAAACAACAATAAAGTATTTTCCACTAACAGGAAATAAATATTTAAAAATAATTAATAACTGCTTTGAACAAAATAAGATTATGTCTGATGGATTTCATCCATCTTGTATAAATAAATATTCATGATTGCATGAAATAGTTTCTGATAGAAAATAAGTTCCTCAGTTTCCCTTTAGCATCTTTGACTGTATAGTCGAAGTTACAATAACTGTGCTTGAATTATGTGCAGGGGATTGCAGTGCCGATCATATTAGAATTACACAACGGGGAAAGTTCACAAATCATAGGAAACCAAATTTCAATATTTTTGCCCAGCAAGTGTTGCATTTCCACTTTTTGATACCTACGCGGCTTTCCTTAAAGTTCCAAAAAATTAATCAGAGGATGACAATACTGATGCTTCAAGGTGAAATTGTGATTATCTAGAAATATAAGTCAAGTTTTATCACCAAAGTATGCCTTGCATGTAGATACATTTGCAGAAAAGTTGAAGTATTAAATGAATTTGTCATCCTTTTAAACATAGCATGAAAATAAAACAGAAAATGCATATGAAGAAAAATTGGTAAATAAAATAATGGAAAAAATACCATTGGAAAGATATTTTTAACTTTGTCTATTGAGAGTTAAGAATCAGGTGCAGCAATGTGTGTGCTCTTGATATATATATTTTTAGTGCATGTTTTCCATTGAAATGGTGTAGCATTCTAACACTGATATCTTAAAAGTGAATATAGCATGCAAAAGTTTAGGTTTTCTGGATCTTTATGTTTAAAAATTCATAAGGTAATCTGTGCCATTTTCATTAGCTCTCAGTACACAGCTTCCTAACACAGTAGTATGTGGCTAGCCTGAGATATACATCACCAGCTTTCCCTTTCCTTATCGTGACCCTTTTACAGTGGCTGGGGCTTAGAACTAGAGGAAAAGCTGTGTCTCTTTAAAGGGAATCAGTGACTGTTCTGCCATTGAGGCAATTATGAGGGGAAAAATCTCTTATTATCGCATGCAAATACCTACAGGTCAGCCAAGACTGTGTTAGAGTTGATAAGTTTTACTCCAGAATCGTAGAATCATTTGGACTTTTATAGGTCATCTAGTCCAACTCGCCTGTTATGAACAAGGACACCTATAGCTAGATCAGGCTTCTCAGAGCCCTGTCCATCCTGATCTTGGATGTCTCCAGGGATGGGGCATCCACCACATCTCTGGGCAACCTGTTCCAGTGCTTCACTGCTCTTACTATAAAAAACATTTTCCTTATATTGAATCTGAATCTCTCCTCTTTAAGTTTGAAACTACTTCCCCTTGTCCTATCATAACAGACTCTGCTAAGGAGTCTGTCCCTTTCTTTCTCACAGCTTCCCTTTAGCTACTGAAAGGTTGCTACCAGATCTCCCCTGAGCCTTCTCTTCTGCAGGCTGAACAGTTTCAGCTCTCTCATCCTGTCCTCACGGGGGAAATGTTCCATCCTTTGGATCATTTTTGTGGTCCGCCTCTGGACTTTCTCCAACAGGTCCACATCTCTCCTATACTGAGGACTCCATATCTGGATGCAGTACTTCACATGAGGAGAGGGGCATTTACTTATGCAAAATAGCACTAACTAATGCATCTTGTCACAAAGATATTACTAAGCAGTGTACAGAAATTATCAGTTAATCCTTATAATGTCCCTTTGAAGATAACTAAGTTTGAACACAAAGCACTGACTCACTGTGCAAATTCCAATTACCTAAATGTCTTGCTTGATGTGGTAAATTTTAATCCTTTGAGTTGAATAACTCTGAGCATCAGGGAAATGCATCTCATTAATTTAACTTTCTTAGTCAAGAATTAGGCCAATTGGAATTAAGATTTCATGTAGGTCAGTTCTCTACACACACAACACAATCTCCTATACTTATATTTTTTTCATTTTTAGATTGGATTATACAGTTTTAGAGATGTTCTTCACATTTTCTGATAGTATGACATTTAAGATGCTAAAGGAATTACATTAATTCCAAAAGGTTGTTCAAGTGCCCCTCAAAATTGACACTTCCTTGTAATAACAAATAAATATTTAGTTCTGTTAATAATTACTCGAAGTTGGCTTAAAAATGTAACTTTTTGTGTAACCCCCCATTAAGTTATCTTATTTCTCTTAACAGTATTTTCTATCTTTTTCTTGTTTGATTGTTTGTTTTCTTTTTCCATCTCTTAGGCTTGCTCTCTTGGATAAATTTATGTTTTTGTGATAATGCAGTAAAACAAAAAAATATTAATTTTTCCACCTAAGCAGCTTTAAATTCTTAAGGAATATATGATCACTTGAAAGTGATATGTGTTAAAATGAAAAGTGTATGAGTGAGATTTTTAAGCAATTTTGCAGAGCCAAACTGAAACCAAGTCATCACAGACAACATGGAAATCTGTGAAAGATATTGATCTCTGTTGACATTTTAATTTAATATTGAAGAGCAGCCCTTATGGATGTTGTAACCATTGTTGTTATAGATGTTTCTAGTGTGTATAACATGTCTGTTGAGCACAAAACATTTTCAACCCAGGGAATTTCATTTCATTTCATTTCATTTCAATTAACATGTATCTTATATTACTGATTCAAGAATTGAGAAAAAACATGAATAGTCCCTATTCCCAATCTTATTTTCACTGCATGTTATTCTTCTTCTCTAAAGTCTACTGGCTTCTACTGCCTAGGTTATTGCATTGAAACTGATAATAATCTGAACTCATATGAAAAACTTCAGGCTTTGTCCCTGCTTAAAAAAACAGGGAAAAACATTGCAATAGATTGAATATTCATCTATTAGAAACATTAGGACATGTAAGGAACAGTAGGATTGAACTGTAGCTTAGCATTTTCCCCCGTCAAGAGATCCCAAATTTGTGCTGCCTTGCAGAGCTCAATTCCCCATAGCCTGAGCCATCATCTGCAAGACAGTGATTCTGTTTTTCCAGGACAGCCAGAGCCATTGCACAGGCTACACCTTTGGGTGGTGGCTGTAGCCAGCTCAGATTTCCTTAATTTCACTTAATTATTTATTTAATGTATTTAATTCCAGTTAATGACACCCTGGGGAATGATTCTCCTATTTCTGTACATCTGCTCAATCTCTGTCACACCAGAGCTTTGATTTTGATTGAATATTACATGCTAAGACCTTGAGTTCCAGAGGGACTAGTAACATGTAAATTCATATAATTGCCTCATCTGAATGAAGGGAAATTAATGAATGTAAAAATGTTATCCTTTTTTTTCCCAATTGCTATGTAATGCTTTCAAATATCCCATAGATTTTCTAGTTTAACTATTTACCTATTTTTAAAGATTGACGCATCTGACAATGGATGAAGTAACTTGGTATTTTCAGTACATGTAACTTGGTATTTTCAGCACATAATAATTGTTGCCAAATTATTTTTTCTTCTTTAATAAAACAATTTGTAAGTGCATAGAGATTCAACTGGTATCTATCTTCCCTTCTCTAGACTACAGTTCACATGTTGTTCTCAAATACCAATGCTTTCCCTAGTTCTGTGTAGAAAACTTTTGTAATCATATTTATTTTCTCATCCCCAAATTCTGGAACTGTTCTGAGAAAAAGCAAATGGCAAGAGAACATAAATGCATTGTATACAAGAGTAAATTTGATGCATTTCGTGTCACATTTTCTCTGCAAATACTGTGTGGTAGGATTATTTTAGGCCAGACATATCTGTTTTTACCACCATAAACTAACAAAAGATGAAAGGGGAGGAAAATTAGTTAAAAGTCATATATAGCTTAAAAATTAAATTTAAAGTTCAAATCTAGGGCTCTGGATAGAGAGAAACATATTAATGATGCATCACCACTTTTAATTAGATTTATTTTAGTACTAAACTGACTTGAAAAGGAGAGAGAGAGAGGGCATTCCCTGTTTTAGCTTGTTGATGATGTTATGAGGCATGAAGTAACATTCAGTCATTAAAATCAGTGTTTGAGATGGACATTACTGATGCTCTAATTAAGAAAGAAAACAATAACTTAATAAAGAAAAAAAAACATATACGGCAGAAAAGAATGATTAGATGATAGCAAAAGAAAGGTGGCTCTGAAAGTAATGCCTCCTATTTGTTTCCATGGAGACAACAGCAGATACAAATTGCACAATAACGTTGTTTGATACAGCAAATTCTGAGCTACAAAACATTGTTTTTCAATATAGTCACCACCATTAGCTATGCATTTTTCCAAGCAATGAACAAGATCCCACAAGCTGTGCTCAGAACAATCTGCACCAGGAAAGGTGACCCACTGTCACCGTTGCCACTGCTGAAAAGCAGCACCTACTGCCTCATTGTGCTCACATCCACTGTTTGGTCTTCATAAACATTCAGCAAGCATCAGTAGATGTTAGTGGGTGCAATTTTTTCTGCATAGAGGAATTCAGTGACACACTTTTGCTTCATCTCACTTCCATGTCAGATGCCATTTTGACAGACTGTCCCTCTGCTGCCGTCTATCACACAGCAACAAAATGTGCTGGTGGGAAGGTTCAGCCTCTACCACCATACCACCAACATCCACCTCTGATGTTGTGGGCCAATATAATAAAATAGGAGGCATTACTTTCAGAGCATTCTTTGTACATTCACCTTCACTCAGAAATGGATGAGCTCTGAACTGAAAAAGGTAAAAAAGTTTTGGAAAAACTGTACCATTTTGCAAAGTTTTCTTTGGTCTGGATCTAAGTGGGTTAGAAAGATGTTTGTTTTTATTTACTTCCGGACTGCACTGCATAGTTTACATCAGAATAAGTAGTCTGCGTGAAAGAGAAAACGAGTGATGCCAAAACCTTCTGTTCCAATGTTTAACAGGTGCTTTCAGAGAAACATTACTGAGGAGGGTGCTCAGAGAATGCTGACAAAAGTAGTCAGCATCACTGCATCCAGAATAAGATAGACTTCTCATCAGATAGTCATATGAAGCTTCATAACTTGGCAGCTTCAGAAGCCAAATAAAAGATTGAACTAAGGAAGCAGTGCTAAGTGAAAAGCTGGATAGCAAATGTTAAAAATGACTCATCCCATGCATTCACCTCAGTTGTGCAGCTGAGCTGCACTGCAAATATTGGAGAGAACAAGATCTCACCAAAGACAGAGCTGCTGGCTGAACTCATTCCACCAGCATCACAGTATGGAAGTTTCTTTCACTTGAACTACAGAGCTATTTCTCACTTAAGCAGGATTTTGTTTTATACACAATTCAGATATATACTTAGCTCCCTCTGAACTCCTGCCTTTGAAATCATACATAGGAACTTCACTCTGATATAAAGGGTATCATATTGTGATGTGGTAAGAGAGAATGTTTACATATCAAGAACAATTTCCATCCATGTTAATAAATTAAAGAAGATCTCTTTATCCTTGCTTTGTTCTGCTGATGTTTTTGTTATGTGTTTTTTTTCCTAAACTTCTCTAATAGTTGTTGTTATGTGTTTTTTTTCTAAACTTCTCTAATAGTTGTTGTTATGTGTTTTTTTTCTAAACTTCTCTAATACTCTCTCAATTTACACCACTTCCAGTCAATGGACAGCACTGTAATAATATCATAACGGATGACTGATAATAATACTAGTAATGCAGTAAGATTGTGAGCTGCTAAAATACAGAAGTTACTGACAATGCCAGTGGCATGTTAGCAGGAGAGAGAATATCCCACTCTGTCAATTAAAATAAGGTCAGGGATTGGTGACACAAGAATAGGAAATAAAGAACTTACAGTGCTGGAATCTACAAACAAGACATTTTGGCTTAACTAAATTTGAAGGTAATTTTCTGCTTAAAAAGAACAAAAAATCTACTTTGTTTTTGTTAGAAACCACTATAGTCAAACTGATTTGGAGAAATACTACTGAATGAAAGCTCAAACTTTGAAAGGTTCCTGCCATTTCCTCACTAACATTTAACTACCATTTCTATCTTCTCTAATACAGTGCCAAATCTGTACTGAGGATTTGACAGGTCTAGTAAGTACTAGATGTAGCTCTACTATGCTGGTAGTCTTGAAAATTTACATGTTCAATCGCTTCCACTAAATCACAGAATTTCAGTATTGTATGTGGACATGCTGTTCTTTTAAGAAATATACTGCAGAGTAGATACACGTAAAGGCTATGATAATGCTAAAATCATCAGGGACTAGAGACTTACTAAGAAGAGAAAATTTCAAGATACTTTTTAAGTTTGACAATAATTTAATAAAATTAAAATTTGTTGTTCACATTAGGTAGAAAACAATGATTTAAAATGGAATAGAACATGATTACAATATAAAATGACTTCATATTATCATTGATAAAACATACTCCCTAGATAGCATTGTCTATTGTGTATTTTACTACCAAAGCACTTCAGTGATATCAGGAAATATATTGTGTTCTTCTACAAGAAATATTGTCTATTAATACGTTATTGATGAAGAAAAACAAAGAAGAAAGTCAACATTTTCAGATGCAGCATCTTTTCCAATATGCCTCAGTGGGGCTAATTGAACGTATAGTGTAGATTTTCTGAATCTAACCAAATAAATATTTGGTTAATGGCTACATATGGTCACCACTGTGGGACATTAAAGGTATCTTAGGTTCATGTTTTAATTCAAACACTTCTTATGGTTACTTCTTTCTGGGTGATTTACATTAGGTGATAAATGTCACCCAAATCAGAGCCCTGGTCTAATGCCATGCATATCAGATTTAAGTATAAATCTCTACTATAGCAAAAAGAAACTGTGTTCATGCTAAAATCTAAATTAGTCCAAAATTTACGGATTTATTAAAAAGTCTGCTAAAAAAAGTATATATTTTATAGCCAGTTAGACCTTTATCTGCCTCACAGTACATGGGCTGGCTATATGAAAAAGCAATTAAACATCTGTTGTTAAAGATGAGCAAGAAGTAACAATTAAAAATGGAATAAAAGGAGATAGATTAATCAATGAATCTGTTAGAGTTAACTCAGAAAGTAAAAGCATTATGACAGTGGTCAAACGCCTGAACAAGCTTACTAGAGAGGTGGTTTGTGCCTTACATTTCCCAATGTGCTGGAGCCATTTGGATAATGCCCTCAATAGTATGCTTTAACTGGTTAGCCCTGAAGGGATCAGGCGGTTGGATGTGATGATCCTTGTATGTCCTTTTCAACTATTCACATCTCTTTTTAAAAATTATTTGTAGGCTTTTGTACCAACTGTTTGACATCTACATTTTCGTATTTATCACTTATAGATAAATAATATTCCAGCTTCTATTTTTAGGAGAATACTGCTGGTTTTAGCTCTTGGCTCAAAAAAAATCACTTGTGATCACATGCTGTTGGTAGGATAATTTTGGTAGTCTTCTATGGCTGGAGATCGTGGTGATACCTCTGTGCCTGGGAAGATCATAGAGCAGATCCTCCTAGAAGACGTGTCAAGGCACATACGTGACAAGGAGGTGATCTGAGACAGCCAGCATGGCTTCACCAAGGGCAGATCGTGTCTGACCAATCTGGTGGCCTTCTGTGATGGAGTGACAGCATCAGTGGATGGGAGAAGGACAATGGATGTCATCTACCTGGACTTCTCCAAAGCTTTTGACAGGGTCCCTCACCACATCCTTCTCTCCAAATTGGCAAGGTATGGATTTGAAGGATGGACTGTTCGGTGGATTAAGAACTGGTTGGCTGGTTGCAGCCAAAGTGTTGTGATTAATGGTTCTATGTCAGGGTGGAGGCCAGTCACAAGTGGTGTCCCAAAAGGCTCAGTCCTGGGACCGGTGCTCTTCAACATCTTTATCAATGACACAGACAATGGAATCGAGTGCACCCTCAGCAAGTTTGCAGATGACACCAAACTGAGTGGTGCAGTCGATACATTGGAAGGAAGGAAAGCCATCCAGAGGGACCTGGACAGGCTGGAGAAGTAGTCCCACAAGAACCTAATGAGGTTCAACAAGGCCAAATGCAAGGTGCTGCACTTGGGCCAGGGCAATCCCAGGTATTTATACAAAATGGGGGAGATCTCCTCAAGAGCAACCCTGCGGAGAGGGACTTGGGGGTCCTGGTGGACGAGAAGCTAGACATGAGCCAGCAGTGTGTGCTGGTAGCCTGGCAGGCCAACTATGTTCTGGGCTGCATTAAAAGAGGAGTGGCCAGCAGGGAGAGGGAGGTGGTGGTCCCCCTCTACTCGGCTCTTGTGAGGCCCCATCTGGGGCACTGCATCCAGGTCTGGGGGCCCCCGCACAAGAAAGACGTGGAGCTCTTGGAAGGAGTTCAGAGGAGGGCCACCAAAATGATCAGAGGGCTGGAGCACCTCTCCTATGAAGAAAGATTGAGGGAACTGGGCTTGTTTAGCTTGGAGAAGAGAAGGCTCCAGGGAGACCTTATTGTGGCCTTCCAATACTTGAAGGGAGCATATAAACAGGAGGGGGATCGATTGTTTGTGAGGGTGGATACCGATAGGACAAGGGGGAATGGTTTTAAACTGAGATGGGACGTTTAGGTTAGATATTAGGAGGAAGTTTTTCACACAGAGGGTGGTGACACATTGGAACAGGTTGCCTAAGGATGTTGTGGATGCCCCATCCCGGGAGGCATTCAAGGCCAGACTGGATGTGGCTCTGGGCAGCCTGGTCTAGTGGTTGGCGACCCTGCACTCAGCAGGGGGGGCTGAGACTTGATGATCTTTGAGGTCCTTTTCAACCCAGGCCATTCTATGATTCTAAGATTCTATGATTCTATGATATTGATGGTACAACAGTATTATTATTGAGGGTAACCTAGCAAATGCAACCTTCATCCCTACAGACCCATCATACCACAAAAAAATGCTTCTTTTTAAAATACTGATGGCTACTACAGTAGTAGTATTTGAAATTGGTATGAGTATATTACTCATTATGAAGTGTAGCATGAAGTTCAAAGGCTGTCATTTTCCAGAAAGTTTTATTATTTTGCACTTCAGGTAATTAAATGGGTTTGGCCTTAAAACTATTTTAGGGCTCATATATAAAATATTTCATAAATATAAAAAGTATACATTATTATGAAGGGTAAAAATTTTGATTAATATGTGAATAAAAGGGACCCTGCTTCTAGTGAACAGTTCTGGCAGAGCTGCATGTTAATATTTGATCAGCTGTGTTGTTCTGGAGTGCTAACAGCCAAACTGCATTAAAGTTACCATCCCTGTTTACTCTCAGATGTTTGTTGCTGTCTTTTATCCAGATATGACCACTTCTCAGTACCAGTGCCCATGTAGTTTCTCCCTGACTGATTTCTATAAAAATGCTAATATTTTAAACCCAACCAATCCGCACTATTAAAATACATACTCAAACTATCCTGATTAATCAGTTTTTCAGAATTGTCAGAGGGCGTGTATATGTTTATATGATTTGTTCGGTAAAGCAATAGATTTTTCTTTTGTTTTAGGAAGAGAACAACAATAAAAGCCTAGTAAAATATTCTCCTAATCCAGCTCAACTGCAATGGCGACAGATTCTCTAACCACATCTCTGATTCCAGCTCATGGGCCTGTTACAAATGTATATGTTTATTTGCCCTTTAAGAATTGTGATGACTTAGTGCTGAGTCTTCATCTTTTCCTATGACTTTTACTGATGACTAAAATATCTTAAAAAAAAATCATTTAAAACCAGCTATATATTTATTTATCTCAGTAGGTGCACGTGTGCGCTTTCTATAAGAGATAGGTTTTATTTAAAATTTAGAATGTTTGTTATACCTTGGGGGTAAATGAAAAATCAGAGTAAAATTAAATTAAATTTTAAAAATAATTTTAATCAGATTTTTTTTTTAAAGGTGAGATATAGGTTTCTAAATTTACATCTGGTAATCTAAGGAAATAAGCTCATTGCAAAAGTAGTAGGTGCCATTATCAAGGTAGTGGAGAAAGGTATTTGTCTGGGATCACTAAATGAATGGTGTTCATGTTAGATTGGAAACCTGTAGCTCTGCAGAATGAAGGTCTGTAGGAGTGGGAACCGCGTAACAGAATCATTAGATCCCTACAAGGAAGGCTAAATGGACAGTGAATCACTAGAAGATCTTTGCTATAGAAGACTGGATGACTGTAAAATATCATGACTGCCAAAAAATTCTTAGTTGTGCAGAATACACACCTTTATCTGACTACCCTGCAATCTATTTTCTGGTATTTGCTATGTGAATAGTAACGTCTACGATAAAAAGAAAAAATGTGGTCCCACTACAGCATACTGAAATATTTTCAAATAAATGCTTGGTAAGTTGTTCTTATTGTTGCATAACTCCACATAATTGCTGTCAAAACTTGAAGTGAATTTGCAAGTAACATGTATTTTTCTCTGATGGAATATTTATGTTGCATTTTGTTCTCATTCAATTATGGCAAACCCTTCTGCAGTGGTAATTTACTAAGTAGTGAATGAGCTAGATGTCTCATATAATAAAACAGTAGGTCAGATAATAATTACCAGTAAATTGATTCACTGTCAGTAATAATGAGACATCATCTTATGTATCTTAGGTCGCAAATATTGTGTGGTTGGCTCTTTCTAATATGAAGGTCTGAAAAATCCCAACTTTATTTATCCTTCACTAGGTTGAGATCTCAGTAGTCCACCAAGATAATATTTAGGACATGAATGAAAAGAAACTGATGTAATGCTGTGCAAATTTCACTGAAACTAAGATATTTTGAATGATTCAGTTAAGAATCAATACAACTATGATTGACAGAATATATCAGAGGAGCTTGAATAATATGAATTATTATATTTCTTAAATAATGACATAGAATGAATAATTTTGATGTGCCATAAATTAGATTTTCTTGCCCCTTTGACATTTAAGGAACCATTAACATTAATTGTCATGTAGATTCAAACTGCTGACTATTTTAGTAGCAGTATTCAGTGCAATCCTGTATTTACAGTATCTATATAACAAAGCTTAGTCCACAAAAGAACTTAAGACCAATTATATACTTCACTAGCTACTTATGGATAAAATGGGTTTAAGAATGACTTCTCCTCTTTGAGGTATCTTTCATGTTTCAGAATGTATTTTTCTTCTCTCCTTTCTTCTTTCTCTATCTGTTTCCCTTGTTCCCTCTGAACTGTTCTCCCTTTCTCAGACTTGAAAGTGTGTACGCAACTTAGAAAACCTTTCACTTGCAATATTTACCTGAGCATATGATTCTCTGTCAAATATTTTGGCTTTACTGAAACAGTGAAATGTCATAGAATAGGCCCAATCCAGCTCATATTGGGAACTCCTGACCTCAAAATCAAAACCTACATTTCTTATAAAAGCATCTGCATGACTTAATATCAAACTGTTAAGAGTGCTTCCAAATATGAACGATTTCAATACATAGCAGAATGTGCAGGGTTTCCAAAAGTAGATTGTCAGTCTACATGTAACCGAAAAATCTCTATTTACATTTGCTTTTTCTTTTTTTTTTTTTTTTATCAGTCTTGCACAATTTTTCAGAAAATTGTAGTAAGTGTGATGCCAAAGACAGTCAGGAGTACAAAAGATAGTATTTATTATTAAACTTGTAGTTCCAATAAAATTATAATGGCTTTTACACTTTTAGTCTACAGTGACAAGTCTATTGAAATCATAAACTTAGGTAACTTCAGGCTAAAAATATACTTTATCAACATAAGAGATTCCTTATTGCTCATAATATCCTACAGACATTGGTCCTATTCAGGCACACTAAGAATGCATCTGGTAAATGTAAAAACGAGTTTAAAGAGTGTAGTTTCTTATTAGTAAGCATTGTTTTTCCCTGTAATATCAAGACCTTGACATTACACTCATAAAAATTATAATATAATGGAGAACACTTAAATACTCATGACTAATTATACCATTTAATTGGTGTATTGAGTAATATATCTATGTACTGGTATATCTGTAGTAATGCAATTTTATAAAAATGATGACAGAAGGGTTACTAAATTGTCTGTATGAAAGACTGAACTAAAATTTTTCTTCCATTTTCTACGTAGTGATATTTAAACTAAGAAAATATAAAAGGTTTTAGCAGAAAACATTTCTTGCTTACACAATAGGAGTTTAGGTATCTGTAGAGACAATGATTAAATAAAACAGGAAATATTATTTCTCAAGTTCATTGCGCAAATGCTCTCTACTACTCAGATATGGGTTTCTGTCGGTGTCTACCATAAAAGTTTGTGAGCAACATTGTGTGAAAATCATAGTCACACTAAAGTAAGTGTTTTTGAAAGGTTCTGTATTTGCAAAAGCAACGTTGGCAGCACTGGGGTTTTAAGTTTATAATTGTTACACTGTGTCACAGGGGGTGGACTGAAAGAAATTCTGAATCATCTGAGCTGTCAGTGCTGTAATAATTACTCTGAAATTGTATAATTATGCAGATCATAGGAAATTTCACTCCCACTTTCCTTTTAGTTCTGTTAGGCTGGACTTTTTTGGACTCTGGATTGTGAATATCCATAATTTACTACAGAGGTCAATGGGGAACAGCAAACATTTTCTAAACATCAGCAGCCCTCAGAACAGATGTTCTGTATGCACAAAACCATTCCTTTAGACTCTCTGACCTCAGTAAATGAATTGATAGTATATACAAGCAGAAATATTAATCAAAGTGACAGAGAAACTTCTGGTAAATTTAAATTCCTTTTCAATTTAATTTTTAAAGGATGTGCAAATTGTGTTACAATCTCCTGTCTCGTCTCGTCTCGTCTCGTCTCGTCTCGTCTCGTCTCGTCTCGTCTCGTCTCGTCTCGTCTC
>NC_034412.1:67902938-68064853 GCF_002078875.1 Numida meleagris | reverse complement strand
CTTTTTTATTCTTTTATTCTTCTTATTCTTTTTTATTCTCTTCCCTATCTTAATTGTAACAGTCTTCTAATAAACAGTCAGGAAACAATTTGTAGCAAAAGACTAGTAACAAAAAGTCACATTTTACATTGGCTTAGCTGTGGCCTCATTTCCTCTTTCTCAATTCTCCTGTGAAAAGGGCAACATAGAATGCTTCAGGCATTGGTATCTGTGAGTGTAGGAAACGGCTGTGTAAAATCAGACCTGCTTGAGCTTCACAGTAGCAGAAGCATAATCTCACTTCTGGTAGATGCATTCGCTGACAAATGTTGGGCCCCTGGGGCTACCATCTTTGTGTTGACTGCCTTCTTATTTCCACATCAGTACTCTGGTGTCTCTCAGATCTTGTGTGGAGACACCACCCTGTACTCCTCTCCTGAAAACTGTAAAGCTTGATGTTTCGTACTTGTTTCTCTAACCTGACCTCAGATACATTCTCTTTAAAGCGTATGCAAAGCCTGGATTAATGCACATCCTTGCATGGCAATATCGATAGCACCATCGATTTTACCTCGATACCTGAGGTAAAAATGGAGCACAGGATACTTCGCAAATCTTTTTAGGCCTGTCTTTGAACTGACCCTTACCAAACATATAGGACTACAAAGAACACATTCTAACAGCATTTCATGATTATGGAATTCCATTACTTACATTTTACCCAGATATCTCTCAGCGACTACTGAGGCTTTCGTAGTTCTTATTCTGATGGGAAAACTATGCTCACACCAATTTATTAGTACTTACTAAACATCAGTCTCCTTATTTCTTCCTCTGTTAAAATGGTTTTTGCAAAAGCGATTTTTTCCTCCCAGTTTTCATTTCTTTTCGGAGTTTTACTGGTGTATAGCTTCAGAAGGCTTATCTTCCCTGTATTCACTTTGACATCTTCTTAATATATCTTTAAGCTAGTTTAACGCACTGCCTGCTTGCTATTCTCAGTATACATATAATCAATTATAGGTGTAATAGAAACAGTGCTCCTTTTGAAAAAAAAGGTTGGAAATTTTCTTATTGCCATTTCACTGAGAAGTAGGAGTCTGTTTAATGCATATGAATAGAAATTCAAAGCACTTTTTCTTGTTTTCAGGCAACAAATTCACTCCTCAACATATGTTAGACAATGGTTTACTAGACTTCTTAGATTAGAGATGTTTGCATCTGATTAAGCACAAAGTTTGTCTTATCCTAAAAGCAAAAAAGAGTAATAGTACATTGTACTAGTTATTCTTAAATTTTATATGTTAATGTCTTTCTTCATGGAATTTCTTTTCATAGCTCTCCCTACATCCATGTACCCTGGTGAACTAGCTGTTGCCTTAATGTGATAGAAAATTAAATTTAAAAAAATCTCATTTTGTAGTGACAAGAAATGCATTTTCAGCATAGCAAAAAACCATGCTTTTTTCTACATCATTTTCTATTTTATTCATGATTTCATTTTTTTATCTGTAATTGTTGGGTTAAGTTCAGATCCTAGGAAAATCTTCCACAAGGACTCGTAGTCTCCCTCTACATTGTGCAAACTGAAATAATATATCAGTATATTTGCTTACAGCCTACAAAGAGTTGAGCCACTTCAATTCTGTTATGTAATTAACCGAGAACTGGTTTTGTGTATTTTTTATTTTTCCATCTTGGTTATCTTTTCACAGAATGCTAATGGTTGAGAGAATACTTGAAATCTTTAAAACGGCAGAAAATGCTCAGTAATATCCGTCTGAAAAACCAACTGGACAGTGGCCACTGGTAAACTGAAGACTGGTAGAATGCAGAATCAGAAAGCTTCTTTCATTTGGATTTACAACCAAAGAAAGGACACATGATGGGCACAAAAAAAACAGCAACAACACAATAATAATAATAATAAAAAAACTCCCAGTCAAATAAATTCCCTGTGTTTAGTTTTCTGAACTTGTCTTCTACTACACAGGCTTCTATATCTCTTTTTTCCAATGATATCTGCTGGGCTAACAATATTTCCCTGGAATTTTATTAAGAAATTTACCACTGACTACTCCTAACTCTGAAGAATCTATGCAAATTGAGATTTATTTATTAGTGAAGTTGGACTGATTCATTGCTTGATATTATCATTGTGGAATAGGCAACAGGGACCAATTTTCATTGAATTTTGAGTTGCTGGGTTTGTCTGTGGCTCATGTGTCAAGAACACTCTGATTTAACAAGATAAAAGATTTAAGCAAACACTCAAAAAGCAGAACGAGATCTCTGTTCTGCTGACTGAACATCTCAGTAAATACTGGATAAATCACAGGGCCGGAATCTTAGCAGTTGTAGATCAGTGAAACTTCATTGAGCCCAGCCTTGATTTACAGAAGATGTCCTTTACAATATAAGAAGGTTTTATTTGCAAGACATACTCTTCCTAGCAGCAGGTGCAAAGTACTTTCTAGAATTTAGATTATTTGTGAGAAATGAGACAGACTGACAAAAGGAAAGGATTTAGTGCAGTTCATGTGAAAACAATCATGACTGATTTAAAATATGCTTAAAATAATGTGCACAGCGCTTGAAAAGAACAATGAGTTTTGAACTGCTGGTTGTCTAACGGTCAAGTCTTTATGCAATAAAAACAAAGCTTCATTTTATTTAAATGTTTGAAAAAATAAAAATAAAACCAAATATAATCTGAGTGTCCCTTTACACCTTTCTAGAAGTAAAGTGAAGTCATTGGACACTTCAAATCTGTGCTAAGATTAACTGGAATTGATGAAATTGAATTA
Source organism: Numida meleagris (assembly GCF_002078875.1). Taxonomy (NCBI): domain Eukaryota; kingdom Metazoa; phylum Chordata; class Aves; order Galliformes; family Numididae; genus Numida; species Numida meleagris. The sequence goes on along the minus strand of NC_034412.1, from coordinate 68,062,067 downwards.
TTTATTCCTTTTGTCAGGTACAGAAATTTCTGGGAAAAGATATACATTACGTGTAAGCCTGTAGCTTTAAGAGAATATTTCTAAATCTTTTTCAATACTGTCCCTAGATTTCTTGTCTCCAGATTTGTGTCTCTATTGCTATGCAGTACTGGAGGAGCTGTAGTTAGAATCTCAGATTTATCACATGAAAGAAAAGGTAATTCTTTTCTTGCAGCCTTGAGCTATGCAGCATTTTCACATTGTTTTTGTTTCTAAGTTGTGGAATTAGGTGCTTAGCTACAAACAAGTATTAAATATATGGTGGAACTACCATTTTGTATGTATGAGCTTTTAAAAGTAGCTTTGACAAGATTTTATTGATTCTTTATCATATGTTGCCTATAGAAAACAACAGCCTATTGCAACTATATTTTTTCAATTCTTGGTTTGTCAAAATTGAATTCTGTTGCTTAAGAATTGAATGCTATTGTTCAGATTTTTTTTTTTTTAATCTGTACAGCAATGGAACCTCCTCCATTGGATGTTCATATTGTTCTTTGTTTTATTTTGTTTTGCTTTGTTTTCTTTCTTCATGCAAAAGCTACTGTACCTTAATAATAATCTGCCATATTTCACTCCTTGCCTGTAGGTAAAAGAGATTTCTCTTTTAACTTGCAGTATAAAATGACAATAACACAGGATTTTTTTTTTCTTTCAGTGAAGTAAAGGAGAACCATCCACTGTGGAAATTATTTAGAAAAAAAAAACATACAAACCAAACCAAACCAAACCAAGCCAAGCCAAGCTAAACCAAACCAAACCAAACCAAACCAAACCAAACCAAACCAAACCAAACCAAACAAAAAGCAACCACTTTAGGAAGGTTTGCTTCAGAGAGAATAATATTTTGTACACTAGCTTTTCAGTACAGAAAAATATACAGCACTTCAGTCTTCCGCAACAAATTCCTTTTTAAGGAAAAAAAAGAATAATTAGTAGCTACATGGGGGTATGAAAATCCTGAATTATTATTATTATTATTTTTTTTTTTGTCAAAACAGAAGGTCTTGGTGAATGAGTTTCTAAAGATTAAATGTAGGCAGAAGAATCTAAGAAAAAAATAATAATAAAAAAGGAACCCTGAATGAAAATATTCAACCTGCATTCATTTCATCCAGAGAATATCCCACCTTAAGTGTCCCACCTTTTTCCAACTCTGGTAATCCTTATTGGAAGAATAACATATACTGTTAGAATACTTCTGGAAAATCATGTGCTTGAAGTGTCTCACAAGTAGTGAGACAATGCAAATTATTACAGCTTTCAATATCTCCTTTCTTTATCCATGAAAGGAAATAATTTATCCCAGGTTTACACAGAGGAATTGCTCCAGATGGAGTAGGAAACTTTGTCTGTAGTGGTTTTGAAGCAACAAATGGGGTGATGGGAAGCAAAGGTATTTCAGTACAATGTGGTTTATCTAAGAACAGAGTAAGTCCTTTGAATCTCAAACCTTACCTATAAATGATTGATTAAAACCAGTTAAGGATAATGTAGAGTATCATTGCATTGATAAGCCTTAAAATTGATGAGGTAAATATGCTAAAAACATGTTTCACACTTACATTATGTGTTAATATATCATTTTAAAATATTCTTAAGTAACAGTTTTATTGAATTAATACTTAAATATTTCAGAAACTTTAAAACTTCTTAAAGCACTGAAAGGTTCCTGAAACTTTTCCTTCGTTTCACTACAGAAATTTGGTTAACTTACACATTATTTTTAGGGTGAATAGCAATAATGAACAAATAAACAAATAAAACTCAATGATAATTTTACTTCTATTGATGTTTAAATTATAGTAAACCCCCTTGTTCACTGACTACTGAAAAATTAAATGTTAAGTATTCTGAAAAAACAGTATATTATTCATTGATATTTACATCTGTGCATGTTAGCATAGTCTTAATGTAATAGTTAATTTAGTGACTGAAAAAACAAGCAGTCATAGAAATCAGAGATATGGAAGAAGCACCATTCAGGTCATTGATTTTATTCCCTTGCTAGTAAAGCAAAATGGATTAGGAAGACACCACTAAATTAAATATGGAGAGTTTTCAGGCACATAAGATTTGCCACATCTCATTAATAACTGAGTTTCCAGAGTGCTCTGGTTAGAGGGCTCAGAAAACATTCCATTTAGTTTAGGCTAAAATGTTTGCTGATCCAAATTTTGTATTTTGATCAAAGTAAGAAAAATAGTCTTTTATTTACTAGTTTATCTTTTGCAGCAGCCTGGGATATTTTGAGGAAGTTGTGGATTTTTTTTGGTTAGTTTTTTTTTTTTTTTTTTTTTTCATGGAAGTGTATCAGCTGATCAGTCCTTCAGACTCAGAAATCTAAAGGACAGAGGAAAGGCTGCCTTAAGACCAACATTGATTACAGAGTATTTTCCCCTCTCGATTTCTGTTTTTCTTTCTGGTTTTAAGTATATTCTGAACAACCATTAATCTCCATATTCCAAAAATAATAATAATCTAGAATATGTTTTGATTTCTTTTTACTTTGGTATAAGTGTTTTTACAGAAGTATGTAGTGTCAGTACATCTATATATATACATTTGCTATTTTTCTTGTGCTTTTTGCTGCCAAACTCCATGTTAAAATGCATATCCAGAAACTTGTTTTGACTGAAAGTTCAGAAAGCACCATAGGTCTAAAAGTGCTGAGGTTTAGATATATTTTACATACATCAGATTTACTGTGCATGCATAAATCATCCGTGCAGCACATGCTCTCTTATACTTCATGGGTCATGGATGAACAAGTGAAATGCTTATTTGTTTGGGATCCTCTAAAATTCTGAGAAAATAAGCCAGGGGCCCATTTCCTGCACAAATAAGTGTAAAGGAAAGATATATCCCAACGTCCTCAAGATGATATTGGGAGGTACTTGCAAGGAGTGGAAGCTTTGTTTCCTTGATCTCACATTTCTAATTGCTTTGCACCACATTGTCTTTTGTAAAGAAGCTGTAAGGAGAAATGAAGAGTTAGGTCACAGTAATGGGGAAAAAAAGCCACCTCATAATCCTTCAGTTATTATGTCAGCCTTGTTTGTAAAAGAAAAAGTAACAATGCAGTCATGTTAATACTTCTTAATAATAATAGATCTTAAAAGGTCATTACTAATATGGATGCAAACATCAATATTAAGAAGGTCACATTACAGCTGTGAAGGATGGTACCTTCAATGTTTGTTAGTTTATTAGTTGTTAGTATGTTTAGTACTTAATAATGGAGATATTCAGACAATTTCAAGGAATTTGGGGAGTAATAGTGAGCAAAACTACAAAAGGAAAGGTCTGAGACCGACTCTTGTATAAAATACAAATGTTGAAATGCAGCTTCATGCTTTCAGTCTTATTGTTCTCCTTTTCTTTGTGTTATTTTCTAAAAGAGATCGTAGAATCATAGAATCATAGAATCAGAGAATGGCCTGGGTTGAAAAGAACCTCAAAGATCATCGAGTCTCAGCCCCCCTGCTAAGTGCAGGGTTGCCAACCACTAGACCAGGCTGCCCAGAGCCACATCCAGCCTGGCCTTGAATGCCTCCAGGGATGGGGCATCCACAACTTCCCTGGGTAACCTGTTCCAGTGCGTCACCACCCTCTGTGTGAAAAACTTCCTTCTAATATCTAACCTAAATCTCCCGTCTCAGCTTAAAACCATTTCCCCTTGTCCTATCGCTATCTACCCTCACAATCGATCCCCCTCCTGTTTATACGCTCCCTTCAAGTATTGGAAGACCACAATGAGGTCTCCCTGGAGCCTTCTCTTCTCCAAACTAAACAAGGCCAGTTCCCTCAACTATATGGGACTATATTCCCTCAACTAGATATTGTAATAATAAATTGTTGTGATCTGAGATGATCTATCTACACAGGAAATAGCTGAGAACTGTAACTGCAAATTTGGAATACATTATGAATGATAAAGCATAAATCTAGATGTTTACAGTCACTTAATCAACAACAATATCTTTTTTTAAAATAAGTAAAAAGAACCCTTATGAGAAATATCTATTCAGAATCAAGATCATCATCAGTCATTAATTCCCCACATACATTCATGCTTAGTATCAAAACACACAAAACCAGAAAAGAAACAGATGATATCTCTTAAGGAAGAATTCTTAATTATAATGGATATAATTATTTTACCTGGAAAAGGTGGCATGTAACCAGAACATATACTCAAAACATACTTCTTAATTAGAGATATTCCACTTTGTAAATTGCAGAATAATAGAATGGCTTGGGTTGGAGGGGATCTTAAAGATCACCTAGTCCCAACACACCCTGCCATGGTCTGGGTTGCCACCCACTAGATTAGGCTGCCCAGGGCCCCATGCAGCCTGGCCTTGAACAGCTCCAAGAGTTGGGGCATCCACAACTTCTCTGAGTAACCTCTTCCAACACCTCACCACACTCTGAGTAAGTAACTTCTGCCTGACATCTAATTTAAATCTCCCCTCTTTAGTTTATAATCATTTCTCCTTGTCCTATCACTATCTGCCTAAATAAAGTATCACTCCATTTTTTAAATAAACCCCCTTAAATAGGGAAAGGTCACAATGAGATCTCTCCGGAGTATTCCCTTCTCGAGGCTGCACTACCCCAATGCCCTCAACCTTCCTTCAAGGGAGAGATGCTCCAGACCTCTAAAAAATCTTCCACAGTCTTATATCTTTAGAAAGTGCTGGTTTAAATATTTTAGGGAAAACATTAAACACATGGCATCTATTTCCTGTTTTCTTCTATTGGTGTGTGTGTGATTTTTCCCTTTAAATGCCTGGGATTAAACACTCAAAGCATTCAAACTATTGTTTTCCAGTGATAGTTTTTTCTTTAATTGTTACCATAATTTTTAAAAAAATTTAAATCCTTTTCCGTTACTAATGGAAATCTAATGAAATAGTAAGAATCTTCAAGTGGTTAAAGTAAAATTGAAAAAAATATGAACACAGAGCTCTTACATTAATTGTACGTTTAACATAATCTTGTAATTTGAGCCATTTCTTTACAAAATGTAAAAAGGCAGTCAGACAACAAAAGAAGTTGACAGAAAAGGTCAATGACATGTAATAACTTCTGAATTTTGAAGAACATTTTTAATATTTTTAAAGAATCAATCATCGTTTTAAAGTACTTTGAGGTAGTTTTAAATTACACCTATTAAAAATTCATAAAACTGAAGTGTTGCCTTAGGAAATAGACAGACTAAAAGAGAAAAAATAAAAGTAGTTAATTTAAAGATGTTATGAGAATTTCTAATTAAAAGAATAATAAAAAAACGATTAGAATTATGATGCAGGTATTAAATAAAATGAAAGAAGCAGTAGATGTTATGAAGGTGTAATAATAAATAAAGGGAAAAAAATCTGTATTTTCCCCTATTATGTTTATGGAAAGGATGGGTTAAACAATCAGATTTTTAGATACTTCCTACATCCACTGTTAATTGTTTGGATTAAATATTCCTGAAGACCAAGTATTCCTATTGTATCAAGGGAGAATCTGGACATGTAGCTTGATTTTCAGTAATCTGCAGTAGTTTATTTGCACATCAAGACCATTCCATTTTGATGTTTTCTTAAATAATGAATATTTTTCTTTTTTCCGGCTTGGTCGTGATTTCTGATATTTATCTTTTTTAAACTGTTGAAGTTATTCATGATAAATAAAGCACAAATAGCTAACTCATGGAAGCTTTTAATTCCCCATTTCTGAACTGTTTAACAGTACAAATATATGTATGTTTCATCTCTTTCTGATATTTACATTTGACTTATTAAGAAATTGTAATTTTATTCATTATTAATAAAGCTATTACAATTTCCTTTGGGGAAGATTAAAAAAAATATTAAGCATTTCACCAGATAACTAACAACTTTATTTTTATTTTTATGACAAAAGAGGGAAAGATAGGCAAATCTGAGCAGATTATCTAATTTTGTAACCAGTGAAATATCAGAAACAAAGTTTAAGTGAACAATTTAATGACTGATGTGATTCCAGTGAAGATTAAGCAGGGAAGATAATGCTTAGGAATTGACAATCATAGAATGTCTTAGGTTGGAAGGGACCTTAAAGATGATCTAATTCCAACCCCCCTGCCATCTTCAGCGTTGCCAGCCACCAGATCAGGCTGCCCAGGATCCCATCCAGCCTAGCCTTGAATGCCTCCAGAGATGGGGTATCCATAACCTCTCTGGGCAGCCTGTGCCAGCACCTCACCACACTCTGAGTAAAAATTTCCTCCTGACACCTAACCTAAATTACTTCCTTTTAAAGCCATTCCTCCATGTCCTATCACTATCAGAACACATAAAAAGTCAGTCCCTCTCCTGTTTGTAAGCTTGCTTCGAGTACTGGAAGGCTGCAGTGAGGTCTCCCTGGACTCTTCTCTTCTCCAAGCTAAACAAGCTCATCTCCTTCAACCTTTCTTCATTGGAAAGGTGCTCCAGACATTTGATCATCTTCATGACTCTCTTCTGGGCCTGCTACATCATCTTTGTATCCTTCCTGTAATGGGAGCCCCAGGCCTGGACACAGGATTATAGATGGTGCCTTAGAAGGGCAGAGCAGAGGTGGGGGACAATCACCTCCCTCTGTCTGCTGACCACCTCTCTTTTGATGCAGCCCAGGAAACCATTGGGCTTCTGGGCTGCAAGCACAAACTGCTGGCTCATGTCCAACACAGCCAGCTACTTAATTTGGGTCTCTAACAGAAAGTTGACATTGGATATATTATCTTAATCTGTTTTAATAAAAGACATCTTTCAGCTACTGATTCTGTCTTCTTTTTGCATCAAACAAGAAAAGTGGTTATTAGCAGTTTGCAAAGAAGATAAATTTGGCCCCGGGTGTCCTGTCTCCTGTAAGAAATGTCCTCTGGTATCTTTTGGTTAGGGTACAGGGTGATCTGCTACCACTGCTGCAGTCTCCAGGGAAAAATCTGAATGAAGGAAAAAAAGAAAATGAATCCAGGATTATCAGCTCACTTATTCTTTATGTCTCAAAATACAACATCCACTTAACTGCAAATTAATCCCATCAGTTAAAAAGAAAACAGTCTAGCAGTGAACAGCCTTGTGATCATTTTCTTCTTTTGCAGATTTCTTTTTCTCTGAACTGACTACCTTAGCTTGCACATAACTTTGGGTCACTGCATTTCCTTTCTTTAACTGCTCATATTTTCCTTCTGCGTAGCTAACTAAGTAGACATAGAGTGAGGCAGTGTAATGGGAAAGAATATCCCAAACATCCTTACTTCTGCATACCCATCCTAACACCTTGGATGAAAATAAATATTCTTAAACAGTCTTGCACTGGCTATTTTCAAGTGACTGTAAGGATAGGAATATGTGCTCAGCCAAGTGAGGCAGAGTGTATACTGCAGTCATTGTTTCAAATATAGAATAGCATCACTTGGGGTAAATGACAGAGTCACCGTTTCATAATATTCTCAACTTTATATTAGAACTTTTACAGCAGATTAAGAAAGACATCTCAGGAAGCATGCCCAGCATTTCTGTTGTCTGTAAAATTATGATAAACTACCTCTATAAAGTCAAAATCAAGTAAATTTGTAAACTCACTTTTAGTCAGCAAAACTAGCATTTGTTGTAATATGGGACACATTCTTTTGGTTACTTGTTAAACATTCATTCTGTTAACTTGTATCAAAAAGTATTCCCTGTAATTTACTTCAGTAAGTCAATCTGAAATTCTGAAATTCCTAGAGAAATATTAAGATTTTATTAACACTTTCAATTGTTTTTTGTAAGATTTTTAAATACATTTAAGGACAAATATGAAAAATCAAGAAATAATATTCTGTTACAACATCTGTTTGCAAACTCTGTTTTTTCCCAAAAAATCTTGGTCTTTTTCAATATAGGGTGGAGAACATGGTCACAAGACTCTTTATGTGTTTTAAAGCTGACCATATCCAAGCTCCTTTGAGGGCAGAAGTATTTTTTATGTCACTAATCACTAAGGTTCACAAAGACTATAGAAAATGCAATAACATTTTATTCACAATATTTTCAGTAGTAGTAAAGTCCATATCCTTATTTAAATACTTAGAATTAAGCCTAGAGAAATACACGTGTGTGCAGGTAAAGTGAATAGAGAGCAAGAAATGGCACCAGTCATCACATATTGAGTATAGATTTTGGATTTTTTTACAGTCTTTGGCCATAGAATTCCAGATGCGTTTTCCCAGCTTTTTAAGAAAAACCAACTAGTATATGTTATCAGTAGGAATGCAGTGTAGTAAGAAGTTCTGCTACATTAAGTAATTACATTTCTGTTGGCCAAAACTGGAAAGGGATGGATTAGGTGTATTTATTAGTTTAAGGTTTCATACATAGTTCCTGAAAGGAAATAATGAAAGTATTACTAAGAAAATTTGAAAAGCTTATGTTGCATTTCAGGTTTCAAGGAGAAAGATGTCTAAAAAATGTCTCTTCAAGGCTTATTCTTTTGCATTAGCTGTTGTCCACTCTTCTGTTTGTTTTGGTCCTCAACCTAATCTCTTCTTCAGCCAATCTTCCTCTGATTTTTCATTTAATTTTCTCCTCTTGCCACTTCAAAAGTCTTACATTACAGTGTGCTTCACCATAGATTGACTTGTCAGATTTGACTAGAAACAAGTGAGTGACTGAATCACAGAATCGTAGAATCGTTACAGCTGGAAAATGCCATTGACCCTCCACCACCATGCCCACTAAGCCATATCCCTCAGTGCCATATCTGCATGTTTCTTTAACACTTCCAGGGACTGTGACTTTACCACTTCTCTGGGCAGCCTATTCCAATACCTCATTACTCTTCCTGAGAAGTTACTGAAGAATACAAATTATACACAAAATATTAGATTTACAGTTTTAAGTAATGAAAAATAAAGCTGTGTGATAGAAAATGTGAAGCAATCGTAACTATAGGTGGCATTACTGGTCTGGGACAACAGCAACAAAACAAAAAGAAAAAAAAATATATCAGAAAGCTTCCAAAGGCTCTCACCCTGCAAAATCTTTTATGTACAATTTTACTTCTGTGGAAAGTTCTCAAGAATAAGGATATATCAGCTGTATATCTTTACAGGTTTTTACCTTAAATCTACATCCAAGACTTATAAAAAGGAACTGAATTATCTTGTTGGTCACTACAGTTTTATTTCAAAGAAAATAACGAAAGAAATAATACATTAGTACATGCATGAAATGAATTTGAAAGAAAGAACTGATCAGAATTATATGGATTACCTTATATTTTTTTGGGGGGGAAATGTTTGAACTTTCCCCCTTAATTTAAATTATCAATGTCAGACAAAACAAGCCTTAAGTATTCAATACATATATTCTTATGTTCAAGTACACTTCCTACACTAGACAGTGACAGATATAAAGTGGACCTTTCTAGATCCTCTCAGGTGGTTTCAGAACCTTAATTCTGTTTGTCTTAGTGGTGGTGGTTTTTTGTTTGATTGTTCTTTCTTGCTTATTTTTTGATTTTTTTTTTCAGTCTAGAAGAGGGTATGTGTTGGATTGTATATTGTCATCAGATACGAACAGACCTATTTTGTAGAGCTAAAATATTAGCTAGATAATTCAGCTCCCAACTGTGCTGGCCTGGCATCTGCTTCTGCTTCTTGTAGCTACGTATTGACACAAAAGCAAGAAACATCTGGTGCATAAAAAGTAACTTGTTGACTGATTTTTAACAAAGAGGTGGATAGACTGTTAGCTTTTTCGAGCTTTACAAGATGGAAGAAAAGATCAGACCAACCTAGACCATGCAACACTATGATCTGTTCCAGATCAGTAAAGCTTTTTGTATTCAATTTAGTCCAATGTTGGAAATACTCATCACATTTTACATTATGCATTTCTAATTTCAATGCTCATGCCATATAATTATTCTGTATAATCAAACCTAACTGGCAGTTTGCTACGCTGAGCTATGTAATGAGTATTCTGGCAATGAAGCCAGTATTTAACTATTTATTTGAGAAATGTGTAGACCCATTATTTTAGAAATTTGATAAATCTGTAATTATAATGTGTACATGTCTTTAGCATTTTCAGTGAATGAAAGCAAAAGAAATAGCATGTATTAAGCAGTAAAAGGAAATACTGAAAGTGACTGGCATGCTCTGATGCTCTGACAATTCTTTGTTCACCATTTTAACCAGAAAGTTCTATTTCCATCCTGACTATCGGACAATAAATTCAGAGGCAGCTTCAATCCTCACAGAACCTCCCAAAGCCCTCCTCTTCCTTTGCTTCCCCTCATCTACTTTTTTATGTTTAGAAAGTAAAAACTTCAATCATACTTCCTGTGACTTTGCTTAGTTTCTTTTTGTCTTTGTATGCACGCATCTCAACTCAAGATATATCCAGAAAGTCTCTACCTTAGTTACTTGAGTTCCAGAGGGTGTTCAAGTGCAGTTTTTATGTGATTTCACATCATAACTTGTTTGTTTTTAACTATCATGAAAGAAAAATATTTTACTCTGTGGCACTGTTTTGAAACTGCTATAAAGACTGCTATCACGCTATTATGCTTAGAGAAGTGGAACGTCTTCTGTTCTTAAGGACTTACTGTAAAACATTTTTTAAAAGTGAAGTTTCTAAAACACTGAAAAAGCCATCATGTATGTTAGAGTATTTCTGAAGTTATCACTATCCTTCAGCACCAATACAAGGATAATTTTTTTTATTTCATTGTTTATTTTGTAAAATAATAAAAATAAAGATATAGTATATAACTTATCTCACTTTCTGAGCAGCCTCAGAATTCTTAGACTACACATAAACATCTTCAAGATTTGGAGACATCACAAGAGAATGCAAAAAAAATCTGGGAAAGGTGATGGAGAGGGAAGGTTGTAACAAATTTAGCAGATATACTTATTTGCTAAGGGAACATCTGTTCTCATCTTTAGAAACCATGTGTGAAAAAAAGAAGCAAGAAAACCAACCAGAAACAAACTGTTAAAAAAAGAAAGCAACAAAATGAAACTGAACGAAAGCTGTTTTCAGTTATGTTAACATTTTGTAGATTAATTTGGGAGCTGACACACTATTTTGCTACAACAGACATTTTCTAGAGAAAAATATTTTACAGTGTTCCAGTAAATGTTCTGGTAATCATGTTGCTAATTAGCAGCCAGCCCTGTCTTTTTTTTTTTTTTTTTTTTATAAACTAAAACCACAGTTCCAATATATTTTTCTATGTGCTTTCATATAAGAAAGTTAATTATATTCTTGAGAAAATATAACAATGTGCTAATCACTACAATAGCTTAGTATTTTGCTTTGGATGAAAATCTACATTCTTCAAAATGGTTGCTTCTAATAAACAGTTCCAAAAATACTCCAAAACTTCTGCTGGATACCTTAAAAAATGCAGACCACAGAAGTCATTTTGTCCAGTCTGACTTTCAGTATCTGAATACAGGGATATTGCAGGCTGACTTCTATACTGTAATAGATAACTCATTCCTTGCCAAAATACAGGGATCTGACGGCGATTAGTTTCCCATAATGGCAGGAATATAGTGTGGGAGAATGAGTCTGAGGGGCAAAATGATATACTCTGCTGGGAATGCCCAACCTGCATGTAAGAAGGGTGCTGAGTTGTTATTCCGTGCTGGATCATACCAACAGATCCTCAGCAAGCTGAAGGCAGTTTCATGGTCCAGGCATATGTTATAAGTCTGTGGAAGTCTTCCCCTGGAACAATCCATTACTTTTTATTAACACCAGTTAATGAGTATGTAATAGGTATAGAACATTAACATTTTGGATATTGTATAGTATTTTTACAAGGTACAATACAAAATACAACACTGTATGTGAAAATAGTGCTTATATCCAGTATAAACTTTAATCTCTGTGCTTTGGCACCATCTTATAGTCCAGTCACAAACCAGGCACTAAACAGCCAAATTCTGGAGTACTTTGCTGGGGTTGAACAGATGTATTTATGTTCAGCAGCGCCTTCTCTCACACAGATACAGCAGTGTTTCACAACAGCAGTTTTCAGGAAGCAGTGTGAGCTATTATCAAGCTAACCATTATTTATGTGTATCAGTGGTGTAATCATTACAGGATTGTATGCTTTGTAAACGATGCAAACATATTACTTTATCTAGCTAGTTTAAAAGCCATTCATCTCTTTTGTTTTATTGGTAAAAAGGATGAAATCATGCTGGAAGATACTACATGGCCTGATTCAGGCAACACTGCAGAATAGAGAAGCTCTGCTATCATCACCTGTTATTTAACTGATCAGAACTTTGTGAGAGATTTAAATAGATAGCATGCATAGAAGACTCAAGAATGAATTCACAGAAGCATCTTAGTTGGAGATTGTCATCTGTTTATTGTAATGTTACAATGTGAATTTGATGGTATCTGCGCAATATAGAGAAAATTTGTGGAAAAAATTATTCTGAGTATTATGAGGTTTGTCCCTTTTGTAGGCAAAATATGAGCAAAACTTAGTTAAACCAACATCTCTTTCTGTGTAATATCTATCAGCGAGTCTAGTTTATTTATGAATAGTAGCAACCAATTTTGTTTTTTAACAGCAATACAAGCATTGGTGCTGTAAGTCAGGTATGGCTTGCTTAGCAGCCATAACACCCATATAATTTGAGACAAAAATTTGCCTGTTCAGTTCATATATTCACTGAAGAAAAAATTTTTGAGAAATGTCCCTATATTAATATCTACAGCTGAAAAAAATATTTTTTTTTCTGAAATGCATGCCCTCAATGAATTAATAGATAGAATAATATTAAGACCTTACTACACTTATCACAATGTGATTTTTAAATCATCTTAGCAAGAGGTAGTTGACCTCAGCAAGCAAGAATAGTAAAATGTAAGATGTCTGAGCTGTCTGGCAAACCACTAAAGTTGGGATCATTGTGTTAACCTGATTTATTCAGACAGCATAGTATGGGAACAGAAAGATGATGGGGCATAATACTCAAGTGAAGACTGAAATACATATTTCTGACTATTTGCTAAATTTCAGTGAATTCCAGAGATTAACCCATTTATTTAATTTTATCACATAAAGGATGTGGCCTCTACTGCTTAAAATCTATACAGCTGAAGATCATAATCAACTTTTGGATACTTACTGTCTCTGTTACATCAATTACTGGTGGGATATTCATTATTTAGCATTAAGCCTTCAACTTCATCTCAAAAGAGAACCACAGAAAGCTTCATATCACTGAGCAAAAATAGACCTGTGTTGAATTCAGATGTTTGGAATTGGTACACATAATAAATGAACTTCAGCCATATGCCAGACTGGTCCAAAAGCCCAGATAGGATCATATCAGGAAATTAGTGATTAATGATCTTGGTTACCTTAGAGCCAGGTTTATTTAAAAAAAAAAAAAATCAAAACAAAACAATCTTAAATCTAGGGACATCTTATCTAACAATGAAAAAACAGAGAAAAGGAAAATTGGTGGACCACTGACAGGAATTTTGAAGAGCATATCATGAATGTGTAAAACTCAAGAAAAACATTTGTCTATTTTTAGATTAAAGTTCTGTAAAAACTGAAAATATCTTTGGACATCAGGAAATGTGCATAGTCTGGGGGAGAAACTAGAGAGAGTTCTGCTGCACATATTAATGAATTAGAGTTGATATACAAATACTTTCTTACTAGTTTCATTAATTTTTCACATGTAAGAGAACTGGATACACAATAACAAAATCTAGACTCTGCATAAAGCCTAAATAAATTTTCAGAGCAAATACCTTTGTGTTTAATCAGTATTCGTTCCCTACGATACTATGAAATGTCATCCTATACATCATTTCTCAAAATTCACAGGAAGAACTGAGGTGAAATCTGGAACTGGAACCCTGAACTTCTCAGCTAATGGACTTGTGCTCTGTTTCTCAATGTTCCTGTGTTCTTTCAAGTTAGTGCCATTCATATACCTACCGATAATTGGAGAAATACACCTTGGAGTGGAATTGAATAGTAAGAGGACTAGGACTGGAAGCACCTACAGACCCACTGTATTACCTCCATACTGCAGCACAAATCATTCAGTTCAATGAAGTGCTGCACTGTATTTGTTTGAGTCTCTGAACTTGATGGAAACCTTCTTACATCTAAGACTAGGACACAAGAACATTTCCTCTCTTAGAAGAGAAAATCTTTACAGAGTACCATTCTGTCCTCAGCTAACTACTTAATGGTACATGTTTATCTTTTTCTGCTGCCAGACAAAAGACAGGGTGAAGGAGAACTTGTTTCCATATTAGGCAACATTCTTGGCTAACGTAGCAGCACATTTCAGTATTTTATAAATAATTTATGAAACTCTTTAAAGACTGTTTGTAGGAGATATTCACCTTCTCCCTGTCTTCACTCTAAAGTTCATTCATCTTAAGGGAGTGAGGCATGCTGTCCTGCCTTTTATTTTTTTTTTCTTAAAATCTAATCAGTTCTACTGTTGCTATAAGAATGCCTTGTAGCTGACCACTGCTACTGAAGTAGCAAACTGGTTACAATGTGAATCTTTGCTACCTTTACCAGCTCAGAGACTGGAAAGAAAATTTATTGACTAGTATTTTAAAAGAATCGAAGGGAGTTAGTAGTCCTATATGCACTGTGAAAACAAGCTCCTAATTCACTTTGTTGATTTTGCAAACACTTAAATTCACAGATACACAACTTTTTGTAAAATAAATGACATTTTTTTGTCCTGCCAACAGAGCAGAAGTTCAGTATGCAAATTCTCAGTAAAAACTAGACATATCAGACATACAAAACTGTGCAGAGTTGCACTTCTAGCCCTGTTCAAAGCAATGAGCTCCCTAGGACATAGATGAAAGTTTTTTACATAACCTGTAATTAACCATGAAAAGAATGTTAGCTGTAGACAGGCCTCTAATGTCAAAGGAAGATTTGTATGTTCTTTTATAGAACTCTTCTCATTTTGTTTTTCCTGTTCCTCTTTCTAATATTTTTTTTTCTAAAACCATGAGCTGAAAAAAATAAACATTAGGGCTAAGGAAAAAACAGGAACTATAGCAAACATGGAAATGTGCTCTCTATTTTTATGTAAATATGGGCTCAGAAATAAAGCATACTATGTTAATACGAACAGTAAATAATGCAAGTGTGAACATTGTAGAAAACCAAATTCTTCTATGAATGGCATGTGTAGAAAGCACATTGACTCTAATGGTAGGTTTTTTTTTTGCAATGTTGTTACACAAGATAGGTCATGCTGTAGCAGATGCTGCCCAATGACATGGAATTGTTTAGTTACAATTAAAAGCAAAATATGAACCACAGATATGTTATAACTTTGATAGCTATTGATAGTTCTTTAAACTCTGAATATGGGTGCATCCTAGCTCCTTCTGGAACAAGAGGTTAGCACATGTTGTTCTGCATTGACTTACCTCAATTTCCATGCAGGAAGCCCCTGATCAGAGGGTAGTCATGGTGTGGTCTCAGCTGTGGGTCAGTGAGCACAAGGACTGCTGCCTTTGTAGGAACCTTCCTGTATCCACAAGTACTGTAACTGCAATGAAAATTCTCTTTTTCTGAGTACCTAACAAGATGTTATAATTATCTACGCTAAAGAACATAGGGTTGTTATATATATATATATAGCATTGTAATTATTATTTCTTTTAAAGAAGAACATGATTGTTCAAGGGTCAATGTACAGAAATAACAAAATAACCAAAATTTCTAGTGTGGCGAACAATCAAAGTTGTCAGTCTTTTTCTGAAAAACCCTAACAAAAGTACACAACAATACATGCAGTTTAGGTACTGACATTTATGATGTAAAAGGGAAAACAGGTAATTCAAATGGCTTGAATCTGTATTCATTTATTTATCCAAAGATAACTAAATACAGTCTTTTGATGAAGTTTTTTTCGATGTTGTCATATCCAATTATAAAGTGAAAAGGATTACTTGGGGCCACTAAGAAGTAACTCCAATGTGAATGATCACAGTTTTAGATAAAGTAGTTCTGAAATTTTGGAGGAGCTTAGCTTTCATTCTTGTGTTCTGCGATGAAATAAAATGAAATGTAATGGTATATCTATGTTGTTTTTATGGTAACAGAAAATGTATGACCTGCGTTCCAATGATTATTTTTAAAAGACACACTCCATGGTACAAGAAATAGCATTTATTACTGAGTTCTTACATTAATCAGTTTTTTAGCTGGAGTTATGAATAGCTTAATTGGGGAAATAAAGAGTGAAATTGTACTCCATGGATGTTTTACAAGTTCCCTAAAAATGTGAGAAAACTAAATTTTAAGGAAAGCTCTCATGGTGTGTATATATTTTTTATATATGAATATATTTTATATGTATGTATTTCTTATAACTATAAATCTACCTTTGAAAACAATTTGGGGAAGCATTGTATTTACACATTCAAACTGTTAGAAACTCCATTTCTTATAGGTTTTTATACTGTAGATTCACTTTCTTGAAGTTATCATATCAAAGAACTTATCCAACATTTTCAAAATATTGAATACAATACAAGGGAATAATTATTATTCAGATGTTTTAGAGAGTGAATACAAAGTTGATGTCTGTATGAGGTGCTTAGTGCTCTTATTAAATACTTACCCATAATACTACAATATTAAGCAACTACATTCAGTCACCCAGGATGTTTTCAGTTCCATCATCCTACCTTCAACTGAAATACTAGTTAGTTTATGCACTGAAAACTATGATTTTTTTTTATTTTTTATTTTTACCACTAGGAAAGCTAACTTCTTTTCTCTGAAACTAGACTTTAGTACTTTATAAGTATGTAAGCAGAGTGCTGGTTCCTTATTGATGAGAGTCTCAAATTTGGAGGATTTTATATCTCCTAAAGATTCTGGAGCATATAGTTAATTTAAACACATTTGGAAACAGGTTTGTTAGTCTCTGACATGGCTAAGGTCATTTTGGTAATGTTGCTTTTAAACCAGTTACATTCCTTTTAAAACTGCGATATGAAATAGAACAGTAACACAGTAACATTTTTATTTTTTTTAGAATTATAAGCATCTTAGGCTTTTCCTTAACTGCAAGCTTTAGAGGAGGCACTTCGGTATCTTGCATTCTTCTTATTCAGCTGGGACATGAGTCACACCAGCAGAAATCTGCCTCTATTCTCCCGCTTTCAGAAGAATGTTTTCTTATCTTTAGGTTGAATTTTTGCTAGGATGATAACACTTCTTTGGGAAGAATCAGTACTACTCTATAATTTGCTTTGAATTTGTGCATGAGCAAAAAGCATTATCTTTATTGTAACAATGAAGAATTGTTATTTCCTTTCTTATACTGAAATGAAATATATGAAATATGAAATATTTAATTCCTCATCAGAATGCATTCATCAATAGCAATTATGTTAAGCCAGGTGATTTCAAATTTTTTCAAAAATTAGGCTTGTGTAGAAAATATCTTAAACTGCTTCTTCCTGTTAACTGCAGAATTTGGATTACAGAAGAGGTTGGAATTGTTTGTTATTAGAATTCTTTGATTGTGTTCAATCTAAGTAACGTTCTTCTGTTGTCTGTATTTGAGCTGCTCTAAGAACTGGAAATTGCTCTTGACTTCATAAGTGTATCAACAAGCAAACAAACAAAAAACAAACTGTACATCCAGAATATAACCATGTCAAAGAAGGGAAGGTGTCAGCATGTACTGGTTTCAAAAACTGAACCTGAAGACAGAATGGAAACTTCCCTCTCACAGTATCAGTTTTGCTTTTTTTTTTTTTTTCGGGGTGGGGGAGTATACAGAGAAAGGATAGGTATGAACATTCTGCTCTGAGTGTGGACATTTCAAAATCAACACTTCAGCAACTTACCACTGAGGCAAAAAGGTTGATATGCAACTAAAGCTATAGGTTTTCTGGAAAAGTAATATCATACATGATGGAATTCTAATCCCAAAACCCAATTTTGAGCCTTTCGCCTGCTTTTGGATCAGGAGACAACCAACATCTGATTTTTACTGCACAACTCGATATTACATGGGTAACTGGTAACATTTTTTTAAGAAAAATACTCCTACCTAGGTATTTTTTAGCATATTTTTCACAGGTTTCATTTAAAAACCAAAGTATTTATGGTTTAATAAAGTGGAGTTTTGGAAAAAAATTTTCAGGAACCATCTCTAAAATCAGATCTGGCAACAGTGAGAAAAGAAACACAGTACACTTGCAATTGTTTCTGAAAACATCAATGGCAGTTTTCCAGTACAATGGATGTTGTATCTGATTTTTTCTATTTTCTCCCAAATCCCATTTCTGACTTTTCAAGCTGGTCTCAGTGAAGAAGGACAACCTAGATGGAGGTGACTTATGGCATACTAAATAGAGGACTACAGAAAAGAATCACTTCAAACATTCCCAGGCACAGCTAGGTTCTTAATCGGCTGTATCAGAACAATGTTTGTTTGAAATAAAATGTACCACTAATGTCTTGCAGGGCACGTTTTCATTTTTCCCTGGAAAAAAAAAAGGACCTGATTTCCCTGTTGAGCAAAAGCTAAGCTAATTTATGTACTTTAACTATGAATTACCATATTTTCAAAGGTTTTGTTTTCTTATTACTTTAAATAGATAAGATTCATATTTTAATCCTTAAGAAAAAATAAAAGGCTTATTATATTCAATGCTCTTGGAGGTTAACAAATATTTTAGTCAAAGATCTGTATCTGCATTCTTCCTCTAGATCTCATGTGGGTATTATTAAATATCTTGGGAAATCTACCACTCTTTACTCATTAGCATATTAGCAGACATTTTCTTTTTTACATCTTCAGGTTAAAAACTGAGCATTTACATTTCAATAAAGTGGCACCCTGGTGCAGAAAGACCATCTCTTCAATATTTTGTGTGCATTCAGCCAGGAGGAAGTAGCTGTGTTTTGACAGTTACTTTTTGATGACTTATGAGTGCTTTATATGTCTAAATGTTGTAAAAAGGGGATGAGGTTACAGGAGTAGAAAAATGCAAACTGGAAATATCAAGCACTTCGCTGAAACCTTAACCAACTTCTTTTGGTGGTGGACCACTATAGAACATACTTATTGAGTAGTTATATCTATTAGTTATTATATATTCCTCAGGGATTTCTTATTTCCAGTTCTAGAGGTATTCGAGAAGTTAAAATAAATGTTACTGCTTTATACTTGCCTTTATTATGACTGCTGAAACTGGAATGTCTCAAATGGGCTTGTGCATTAGAAGAGCAAGTGCTCTCAGCTTAGTATCACATTTCATGCTAGATGCAGCAAGCAATATCTCCATCAATTTAAAACAAAAGAATAGCAATGAAACAACAGAAATTATCAATTTCTCTCACTCTTAACAAGTCCTTTTCACTCAGAACTCATTGATGAGGGATCTGATTTCACTAGTATATTTTGCAATTAAAAAAATGCTACTGGCTGCTGTCTTCAGTTAGACTACTTTTAAAGCTGTTGGGAAGTGTGATGCAGATGAGAAATTGACTTTAAATAATGTGACTTTAATACCCTAAATGACATCATTTTACTTGCATAAGGTCTCTTCGATTGCATTTTTCTCACTTGATTCAGCACTTGAAAAACAATGCACAGAAAAAGAACTGAATGCTGTGTTTGGAAGAATGGTACAGGAAATCAATATATATACTTCTCCAGCACATAGCACATATGTCAAAAAGATTTCACTGAACTATCATGGTTTACCTTCAGTCAAGGAGATGCCATTTGATGCTATGAAAATAGCAAAATTCATGGTGACAAAGAGCGTAGGAAATAGCTGTGAAATTTGAGTAAACACTTCAGACTTGTTTCAAATCTTAAAATTAGTCCTGCTGGGATTTTGCATGAGAAGTGATAAACAAGGGTTTTTTTCCTGGTTTGCCATGGACGCTGCTATAATGTTGAAAAGTTTTCCAGTCAGTGAATTCTCTTAAGTATTTTTGTGCGGGCATTGTGAGGAAGCATGCTTCAAACAGTTTCAGGTTAGGTATTTTGATTGCTGAAAATGATTTGAAGCAATTCACCTGGTAACTTTAACAAATTATATCCAGAATGAACTTTGAAATACTATCTTTGTCATATAGAGTTGGAAAATAGATGAAAACAGAAGAGAAAATATACATTGAAGGCTAAAATATCAGTTCTTATGCTGATTTGCACAGTAAATATGATGATCCATTGGCTTGTATGCTCTGTATCCTTCAAAAGATAATATTAAGTATAAAAATATTTAATTATTTGTAGCTGAGATACACCTAATTCTTGTTAGTCCTCAAACATTACTAAGATAAAAGTGCTCTTTCATTAATTGCAACTGAAGATATTTAATCAAATTTTCATAAAAAGTATGTGGGAATTAAAATTGAAGATTTAGCAGTTGATCATATAATTCAACAGATTCAGAAATTTATTTAAGATGATTTACAGCTCCAGGATGTTCATACCATCTCATCACTACTGCAGTTGAATGGTGTCAGGAGGTTAATGTGAGATTAGTAGCGATTTAAAAATAAATGTCTATGAGTAGCTGAGGAATATGCATATGTGGCTGGTGCCTATCTCATATATCAAAATAATTAACAAGAATCTCATTTGACACAAATTCAAAAGAGTAAAGTAAAAATTTAAAAATTCTTGTGTGTCATTTGTTTTGATAAATAATGGCTTCCAACTCATCAGTTGGGTATGTTGAGATTACAGGGCATGTGTAAAAATTATTCAGTGTACTTATGTAGAACTCGAGGTTGCTTTTTCTACTGGTCTGTATTGCTATAAAACAGTCCAATAAAAACATGTTTTTTACCTTCATGAACACCAAATCTTCAACACTGCATGGTCATGACGGGTATCAGATTGCTGAAAACACAACAAATGCAGGAAATAGAAATGCATTATGTAAAGTTCATATACATAAGAGATAATTTATGAATCTTTATTAGTTGTTGGTCATAGGAATATAATATATATGCCATAATTAATTCTGCATTCTCAGAATATAATTTTTGTGAAATTTTGTTGTTCCATCTTTGATACATAAAGCAGATAAGAAACCATGGCATTCACTGGATGAGTATGTGCTTGTTGAACTGAAGGCTTCAGGTAAAGCAAAGGAATTCATTTTCAAGTTTTGCTTTAGTAGCGTAGTCCTGGACACAAATGATTTGAGTTTAATTAAGGTAACTTCTAGGGCAACAGTTGGTGTTCCTTCTGGCTTATTTTAAGTATCACTGCTGCTAACAGTAAGGAAATACAGTCTACGTTAGACAGTAATTTCAGAATACATGATGTTTAAATAGACAGAAATATGGAAATTACCGGGGTTTCATATAAATTTTATTAACCGATGAGAAACTGAGATTATTGTTGAGTTAGTAGCCTTTTGAGCACAAATGGTAAGCTTCTAAGGAACTTTAAATTCTCAGGTAGACTTCTTAAGTGATACTTTGATTAGAAGAAGTTGTATTAGAGGTTGGGTTCATTAACTGCCATCTGTCTGAAGGCACGGCTGCCAGTAGATGAGTATGTCTTTTCCATCTGATCACACATGGTTGTACTTTTAAGGAAATGCTCTCAAGACAAAGTATTTGTAAGGAATATTTGCTTTTCTTCTTCCTGCCCCTGAGCTAAACACTCTCAGAAGCTGTTAAAAAAAATGTGAGCTCTCTAATTTCATTCTAATCAACTTCAGATACAAATGACTGAGGCTGCAGACTTTCTCAAGCAGAAAGCTCTGAAAATTGCTACAGAAATCCCCACTGCTCATTCAGCAATACCACTGAATGAGAAAGAATAAATTGCATGGATGTAAAATAAACACTGTATTCTGGAAAGTATATTTATACAGTTTGGTAGTCACTAGACAATGTATAGTTTTTATTTGTGTAATTAACTTATTGACCTCATACAAAAAAAAAGTATACAAACAATACATACATCTTGTCAGTAAGCTATTTCAAAGAATGTGAATATTGATTTGTTGTTTGAAGTTTTGCACAAAAATAATTCTCAAAGTAAAGGGAAAAATAAGGATATCTGACAAGCAACTGGGAAATCCTTCTCCATGACCTAGTCTAGTTGCTAGTTAGACTGTTGTCTCCTAGCTGTGGGTTAACTCCTTGTCAGCATAGACATCTATTCTTCAGTGCTTGCACAATTTTCTAGGTATCTCTTCTGAGTGACAGTTGGGTTTATATTTCCAGACATGGTAAAATCAATATTTCTATTTGTGTAACACCAGAAACCAACCAGCTAAGATGGAAATGACATACAAAGATAAGAAAGGAAAGATCATGCTTTTGTTGGCTCTACTGTCATGCAACACAGATGTATTCTCCCTGAAATGGCTATTTATCTTGGTTTGAAATAAACACAGCATTTATTGTATGTATGTATCCTTTGAAACCCCTAATGAAAAAAAAAAAAGGTTAAGTAAATGAACTTAAGTTATGATAGATGGACCCTTATTGTCAACTAATTAAATACTTCACAGGAATTCGCAGCATGAAGTTACCAGAATCATTCGATATGTTTCTATAAGAATTACTAGCCCTTAACTAATAAGAGCTTAGCACAATGGTTCTCAATGATCTGCTTTTCCACGTGGACTGCAATTTACTGAAAAAAAACTCTCACAGGGATCCTCTGTTTTCCTGCTAATAATGTTTCTCTAAATGGCTTCCAAAACCTGCTTACATAAGAGAAAAAAATCCTGGAAAGCTGTTACAGCTCGTGTGAAAAACAAAACCTATGATATGGAAGAAATTAACTTTTTAGTTCAGCTTTGCAAGAAAATTTTGCATCTGAAGAAGTAAAAACACATGTCTGTCTGGTTTGGTAGCCTGAAGAGGGCAGTACAAATGATATACTTTCATAAGCCTTTGATATTAAAATTACATTTAAACAGTGTTGGGAAATAATTACTAGTAATAGTTTTGTGCCATAAAACATGTTTGGTTTTTCCCCATGGTTTTTAATTCTTTCATAAGTCTGAGAATCCTCATTCCTGTATTTTAACTGTGAGGCTGTTGTCAGACCACTGTTCATCCAAAATGGACTAAGAGCTGCTCTGTGCTTCCCAAATCAACCACAAGAGAAGTGCTGCAGAGCAATGATGCTCGTGGGATCTGTGTAGTCACAGATTCCCTTATCGATATTCTCCTGGGAAGAGTGGCAACTACTATAGATAGAAAGGAAATAGGATTATTCTTAGCCTTTGGTAATCTTTCATCAGCTACAGGTATCTACTGACTAATGGGATGGGTGGAGGGAGGTGGCTGTGTCACGGTATTATCTAAAGGTCTGCGTCCGTGACAAGGGGGACAGGCCTGGAAGAAAAAAAAAGAAGAGAAAAGAGGAAAGGAAAAAAAAAATCGTCGGCGGGTAGAGGCCGGCCCCGGGTGGTCCGGCGGCTAAAGCGGCAGGGAAGCCGCGGACCCGCACCCTGGGGAAACAAAGGGAAGAGGGGAAAGGCAGGGGACTCGTAGGTGGATCTAAAACAAAACAGCGGCACCAATCTGAGCAGGAACAACTAGTTTTACTAAATATATCAAAATGAGGCTAGTAGAATTGTAACAGAGAGTTTACAGGCTGAAAATCTTACACAGTAAACTGCAGGAGGACCACATGCTTTCTCCGCCGGGCAGGAAGGAACAGACCCTGTGTCTCCCAGGCAGCTTCACCACCCCCTCCAACGCAAAGACCCCTGGGGAGTGCACCTCCTCCCCTCCCCCTTGGAGGACCACACACCAAAAAAGGCGCTTTGCAGTAACCAGGGAATTAACTCTTTAACTGCCTGTGCTTTAAATGATGTAATGATATGGAATACCAACAACAAAAACCATGACAGACTGACATCACTCTGCCTTTTTGTCACCACCCAGAATTACAGGGCTCAGACTGAATTTCAGCACATCACATACCTGCCCTCTGATGTAGCTCTGCAGACTAAGTGCTGGTTGTGGAGGAAACATTGTCACACGGTTCAGCTGTGAGAAGAAAAAAAGCTTAATTTGATTCTGTGCTCTGGTCCTGGAAGGCCATTATAAGGTCCCCCTGGAGCCTTATCTTCTCCAGGCTGAAGAGCCCCAATTCTCTCAGCCTATCCCTTTAGCGATGGTGTTCCAGCCATCTGATTGTCTTCGTGGTCCTACCTCTGTACCAGCTCCAACAGCTCGATGCTCTTCTTGTGTTGGGGGCCCCAGAACTGGACGCAATATTCCAGGTGGGGTCTACAAGAGCAGACGAGAGGGGAAATGTAGAGCTAATACTTTTGGTGGACTAAGAGAGAGTCTACTTGGAAGGCCAAGGGAACCTCCAGAGGGCTTTAGGGAGGAGCAGTTACGTACCCCTTTATATATTGTTGAGATGATGTTTATTTTCTTCAAACAGCTAGTCAGCCCTAATGCCCAGGGAATTACAGAGAAATAAAACTGATTTACTGTCAACATGACTTCCTGAAATAATGGCAAGCAAAGCAGAATTTTTCCCAGCTCTTCACAGGAGTACCATCCAAATTGTGTCCTAACCTGGCCTATGGGAACTCAGTCTTGCAGGACTAGCTTAGTGCACTTGAAAACATACTTCAACTTCATTTTTCCTTTGCTGAACAGTCATGCCTCTGAATCCTTGAAACACGATGGTCTTCATGTGACTATTGTACTAAAAGGAGAAAGGAAGTCTCTTTCTGAGTGCAGATGTGTCTAATTTTACCTGCCTACTCATCCTGAACATTAAAGCGTGTATATGCAAGGTTTGATGCTGTCTTAGCTGTTTTTATTATGCACTGCACTGAAAAGTACTCTAACCATGGCAGTTGGGATGGTATGATAATGCTGTGATGTGCTGGTACATTTTGGTGCAAGATCTGGCTCAGCAACTCTCTGTCAACTCAAGCATGTTTTTTATGTGGTGGAGATATAGACCTTAGGCTACAAGTTGAAGGTAAAAATCATTTCTTGTCTTAGACATTCACAATCAAATTGATGTGTATCTATTACAGTTGTCAACATCTCTAAATCTATATTATGTTCTTCACCCTCAGTGAAATTGAGATGCAACTATTTCCAATAAACAAGAAAGATTATGCTAAATTTTCTCAGTATGATAAAGCAGGAAAAAAAGCAAAAGCAATGAAATGTAATGCAGCTTAAAATAGAAATAGTAGCACTCATTGAGTATGTGATATTAAAGTCAGGATATTAGAAATAGTTAATCATTTTTCTATAATGTCATAAAACTGAAACAATATATGTCACTGAGAAATAAAATTACCTAACATATGAACTCATACAATTGTTAAAAATAGAGATGTATTTGTTGTATGAATATCATACAGTTGCTTTGAGTTAAACTTCTATATTAATCTTCAGTAAAGCTCTGCTTTTCCAGAACTGAAACCAGGAGTATGATAGATCTGAATGTAGAATATAAATTGGATGGATAAATTGTCTCAGACTTTTGGCTGCCTTTAGTACTGTAAAGTTTTTCTTTTTAGCAACACATAGTCTTTACCTAAAATATGTGCTATTTTATGACTATTCATCTCTGGCAATTAGTACTTAGTTTTGGCTTTACTCTTTTATAAGGTCATACTTTTGTTGTTATTGTTGTTGTTGTTTTTTTTTTTTTCACAGAGAAGCAAGAGCACATTTTCACTACAGTACAAAATACACAAAGGAACACGCTGAAGAAGAATAAATCTCCCAAAGACATAATTTCCAGACAATTATTATCATTCATATTTAAAGAAAACATCATATGGAAAAGTCTAATTCAGGGGAATGAAAGATAGTTTTGAAAGTGAACAACACATTAGACACAAGGAGGAATCATAAAGGACGACGGATTCAAAAGGAATGATGTCTTCATTGCCTCCTCTGATGATACAGAGCAACGCTGGTTGTCATTTACTGACTGTCACAGTGACAGAATATAGTATCTTTGAAAGGTAAAAGAAAGCTTAACAAGAAAGGACTAAGACAGAGCTATAATTTAACAGTATCTTTCCTTCTCACACATATGATTCATGTTCCTAATTAATGCCAATTAGAGTTGAACTCAGTACTACCCAGCATTCTTTTTTTTTTCTTTCTTTTTTTTTTTCTTTTTTGGCACTGCAGAGAGTATTATATCTAAGTAGACAGAAGGATAAGTAGACAGAAGGATAAGTAGACAGAGGGGTATGTCTGCAGTTTATGAATACTACTATGCTGAAACTTTCTAATGTCAGTGTAATCATTTCCTTCATTAAAGGTATTTTCAGAAACAACCTATCAGATTTCTTCAACAATAAATCTAGTATAGATCTTATGCTGAAGTACAAATACTTTTACAAGACTTTCAGTTCCTTATTCCCTTGCATAACATGAATGTTCATATGAAGGATTTTTAAGTTTTTCGATTCTTAAACTGTCTGTCTCCCAGTAAAGGCTCATCTATGGCCAAAAGTTGAGGGTCACATCTTGTAACAATCCAGAACTAGGATATCAAACTTAAATTTGACCGGATTTTTATGCTGAAGAAAGTATATTAATACTTACAGAGCAGACTGCTTTCTGTCTTGTGCTGTTAATGTCGAAAATTTTCCCACTTCTTTTATCTCTGGGGTACTGTGTCCTGTGTATCATCTTCATGTCACTCTGGTTATAGCGATGAGGAATTTGGTAGAGATGAGGATTCCTGGAATCAGCCACAAGTCATTACGCTGAAACTGTAAGTCCTTTTGGGCTATTCTTACACATACATTTTTTTTATCAGCTCTTATTGGACAAAGCTTAGACCTGTCAGTGTACAAAAGACCACACAGACAAGTTCTCCAAGACTTTTCAATGTTTATATGTGGAAGAAAACTGTGTTTTTCAAGTTCATAGAAAACATTGCACAAATTGAGATGTTAACTAATAAGTGCCTAGATGAGTACTCTGCATGTAAGGCAAAAGATGGAAATATTAGAGGTGCAAAAATGCTTGTATATATTGACCTCTATAATCTGGATTTTCAGTTTATAGGAAAGTCATTGGTTTTGATGGAAAATGTTACCTGTGAAAAAAAACTGGGAATATATGTAACAATTAGGCAAATGTCTGCTTTACCATCTGCAGAAAGGTCACATGAGACTGGTATTTCTGTCAGAAGGCGGCAAACAGCAAGAAATCTGGGTAACTGCTGCAAAGCTTTGAATGATGAATAAAAATATAGTTCAGAAGATATCCCAAGAGAATGAGCAAGGAGTATTCCAAAGCAATAAAGTAAAGACAAAATCAGTGAGCAGAGAATAAGATCTTGGGAAAGAGTCCTTTGCCAAAGGCAGCTTACTTAGTGAGAAATATGGTTCTGAGTTTTACGTTACCAGAGGTTATTTTACAATTGATCGAGAACAACCTGGAAGAATAAAATGTATAAAAGCTGGCCTGGAAAGAGTCCGGAGAAATGTGGAAGGCAGAAAAACTATTCAGAGCCGCAACACATTCACTGAAATTAGAGCTGAAAATGGGACAAAGGAGGGGGAAAATAAGGCAGTGACGTGTGTGCCTGTTCTTTTTAAGATAAGACAGACTACATTTTATTTATGTCTAGGTAAGTGAAGGAATAGGAGAAAATCAGAGGTGAAAGAGAAAAAAAGAGTAGCCAGTAGAATTCTTACGTGTAGGTCTTGGAAGAAGTCCCAGAAGTGTAAGTTACTATATTGCTACAAGCTTCAATGTTGTCTTCTTATTTAAAATGTCCTGAGGGACTTCTAACCCGTGAAAGTTTATGACTGCATAGGAAGCTAGGTTTATTTGTCATTTCTATTTTCACCACAGCTGAATACTGGAAATCTGATCAAGGATAGAAAGGAATGTTTGAAAACACCAAGATTAGTATTCGTATATGTTGTATAACATCTTATTACAATCTGTGGTTTTTTTTCTTTCTATCATGGTTCATAGTTTGCCTTAGTGAATCCAAAAAAGCCCACGAGCTATACAAACAGTATAAACCCTCCAAATAAATGTATTTCAAAAAAGAGAGGTGCACTACATATAGATTTGATTTTCAGTGCATACTACCTACCACAAATGAGGGCAAAAGACTTAATGCAGAATAGATAGCAAAATTTAGATATGCACAACATAATCAGAAAATAAGTTTAAGGAATATTAAATTGGCACTTGAAGTTTGCAAAGAAAAAATAGCAAGGGTTCCTATGCTGACAGTTAATGATAAATGAATGATTTGAGACTAGCAGTCCTCAGAGTGTCCAGGCTTTCAAATTTGGGACAAAGTTTATAGTAATGCAGCTTTTTCCATGAGTATTTTCCCTTATCCCAAGAAGCCATACCTCTCCTTTCTGGCTATAACCACCACTTCTTCGTCTACACATATTTTCTTTTTTTCTCTGTGATTCTCTGTTTTTGTGTTTGTTCTGAACAAAACCTTTTTCTTTGATTTTCATTTCTTAAAATATGATTAAAAGCAGAAACAATGGATTTATGAAGTGAAAAACAGTATTCCTGACACCAACATCCCTACGAAGACCCTGAATTAGTCTTCTCAATACCCTGTAGTTACTGGAGGGCTGTGGTTATGTTCCTTCATAAAGCCATCCCCTCTCCAGTTCTAACAAGCACCTGACCTGCAGACTCTGCTCTCAGAGTGACTGCTGAAGATGATAATTGGCTTCAGGGCCATCTCCTAGACTTGCTCCTTTTATTGATAACTGTCTGTACTGGTGAGTCCATAGCTGGACACAGTGCACAGTATGTGATCTAATGCACACATCAGTGTGTGACACCTCCATTTTTGTAGGAATAGGAAGTACTATTTATAGGAATAGAGAAGTACTGCATGCTTCAATGGCAGAATCTGTGTTAATGGTTCACTTCTGTAACATTCATAAATACTCTGTGTTACAGGGGAACACTGAAGCAGAATGCATTTGATTTACTCACATTCTGCCCATTCATATAAATCCCAGTAAATATAATGAGAACAAACAATATGATACCGATGTGTGTGTAAGCAGAATTATCACTTGTTAGGAAATAAGTTATTTCTATTTCACATATCCACAAAGAGAACTGAACTCTTGAACCATTTTGTTAAACTGTTTGATGTAGTTGCCTTGTTTGATGAAATGTGATTCATTTTGAATTCATAAAATGTAACTGTGTGATAAATCTTACTTAAATAATAAATATTGAAAGAATTTATGGTAAGTTCTTGATTTAACTGAACTTTAATTATTACAATAAAAGATGTGGGAAGTACTTTTCAGCGTAGATTCTTTCTAAAGATGCATATATCCTGACTTCTGACTGTAAGGATTGTTAGGGTAGATAAATGATCTTGGACTTTGGCATCAGATTTATATGCTAACTTTTTGAAAGGCAGGTAAATAAATATACATGTATATATTTATGTATACAGATGTATGTATGCATGTAAATACATACAAATATATCCCTCATACTCAACATGGAGAAAATCAATTGCTTGATACTTTGATATTCAAGTTCAACTTTCATAAATTCAGATCCTTTAGGCAGAGAATTAATACAATGATCCACTTCTGATATTTTGCTTGTAAACAAAGACTCCAGGGACTTTCAGTGAGGGAACATAAAGTGAAGCAAGCTAGCAAACAGAATACATTACAAAATAATGCATTTGAGAATATACCAGTAGTAGTTAAGGAATGATCAATACATCTACACAGGTGCCCATCCTCAAAGACAAATCATCAGGGTGCCACCTTTGGTGGCACTACTTTTGAAAACATGTCATGGCAATGACATGATCTGTTTCATGGTCCAGGATATGAAGCAAGCATCCTTTCAAATACCCGGCATATAGTTGTATGTGCTTCTTGTGTTACAAACGGAGGTAAATTCCCTTTCTGAAAACAGTTTCACAGTCAGTCCAGTATCTGTGCTAAGAAAAAAAACTTTCTTGAAAGAGTTTCTTGCACAGTTTAGTACTTCCAGATATAATGGTCAATGTAATGGAAACAAGCAAAGAATGAGAAGGGGAAAGGAAGGGATGAAGGGAATTCAGAAGGACTTTAAGGAACAGAAAGAGAAAAAAAGGGAGATGTAAGCAGAGGTAAAGTTTATAACGCAGTGGTATAAGAGGTTTCTGAAGTTCTTATAGAAAAAATATTAATACAAATAGAACATAGACAAGAAAGATCAGGAAGGTAAACAAGAACTTCACTGCTAAGTCATAAATAAAGAAAGTCATATTCTTCTGGGTATGCTTTAGGAGTACTTGTTGTTGATTCATTTATCCTTATTTGTTAAATCTGGAAACATAATCTTAGGATGACTATGCTACCTATCCACATTTCTCACCTGAATAAAAGAGAATCTGAAAGCAAAAATCTATTTCTTTATCCTAGTAAGATCATGCAAGTTGCCTTTCACACAGAATACACATCTAGGAAAGATTTTGTCTGCGTAATGTTATTTCTAGATATATGAGCTTTCTTTTATGTTGAATATAATTTGCTGTGGTACAAGCTCTATCAGAAATTCTGAAAATTTAATAAATGGCATGCATATAAATAAAGTAGAAGCTTGTTTTATGCAGTTAAGATGTGTTGGCCTCATCTTGATTTGGCAAGTGTTTTATTTTACTGAAAATAAGAAAAAAGGTTATTTGTCTTATACTGAAGTTGTTTCCTTAATGATCCTTCTCAACTGGCTGCTGGCAAAAGTAGCACTCCTGAAGTTATCACCATATCCAGAGCTGTGGTCCTCACCAAGGGCACGAAGAACTGAGGTTGCCTAGCTTTCACTTTAAAAGCTTTGCAGGGTTTACTATTTTCACTTGTAAAGTTATACTTAGGAATGAGAAATGAGGCAAACTCATCACCCAGTCTGAGAGTTTATTGCTGATTTTCCCCCTAAAGCTCCCTAAATGATAGCAATCTTGAGCTGAGTCACCTCAGTTGTTGAACAGATAGAGTGGTGCCCAGCTAGAAGCAATAGCAACTTGATAGCGTGACTGTGATTTAGAGAAGGAAGAACTAATCCCCTCTCTAACACATTAGATAGTCTAGCTTTTTTTGACTGAATGCTGGAAGTCAGAAGTATAAATCCAGAAAACCCTGGAGTAAGTTTCTCCTCCCTTCTTCCTTACCATAGAGATAAATTGTTGTGCAGTGGCAATTTTTTTTAATAATGGCTATTTCAGTTAACCAGATGTAGCAGCTTGCTCTGGCATCTGTGTGGGCTCTCCTGTGAGCTAGAACTGTTCTATTGAGTAGAAAGATATGTTTTTGATCTTAATATGACTCATCCCACCTCACTGTACTGTTCTTCTTGCTTTTACAAGAGTAGCAATTACTTCCTTCTGACTTAATAGAAAGAATGATGTACTTTGTAACATAAAGTTTCTTTATTACAGAGAAAAATACGTTGGTGCTTCATGAATACAAATCTACTCTAAAGTATATATTCAGTGCTGCAAGTAGTGTGAACATCATGCAATATGAAATGTGGTGCTTACAGATATCATAGAATCAGAATGGTTTGGGTTGGAAGAGACCTTTAAAATCATCTAGTTCCACCCCCCCTGCTATAAGCAGGGGCACCTCCCTCTAGACCAGGTTGCTCAAAGCCCCATCCTGCCTGGCCTTGAACAACTCCAGGGATGGGGCATCCACAACCTCGCCGAGCAACCTGTTCCAATGTCTCACAACCCTCATAGTAAAGAATTTCTTCCTAAAATCTAGTCTAAATCTACCCTCTTCCAGTTTAAAGCCATTTCCCCTTGTCCTTTCACTACATGCCTTTATATAAAGTCTCTCCCTACCTTTCCTGTAGGCCTCCTTTAGGTCTTGGAAGGCCACTATAAGGTCCCCCTGGAGCCTTATCTTCCCCAGGCTGAAAAGGCCCAGTTCTCTCAGCCTGTCCCTTTAGGGGTGGTGCCCCAGCCCTCTGATCATCTTCATGGCTCTCCTCTGTACCATCTCCAACAGCTCGATGTTCTTCTTGTGTTGGGGGCCCCAGAACTGGACACAATACTCCAGGTGGGGTCTCACAAGAGCAGACGAGAGGGGCAGAATCACCTCCCTCAACTTGCTGGTCATGTTTCTCCTGATGCAGCCCTGGATACGGTTTGCCTTCTGGGCAGCAAGCACACATTGCCAGCTTGAGATTGCCTCATCCTAGGTGCAGGACCTTGCACTTGGCCTTGTTGAACTTCATGAGGTTGTCATGGGCCCACCTCTCAAGTCTGTCCAGGTCCCTCTGGATGGCATCCCCTACAAATTCTATAATTTCATAGTTACTGACTTACTATGTTAACATTTCACAAAATCTTGTAAAACATCCAAATGGGAAGATAAAAGTAATCCCCACAAAGGAAAACCTCAGTTACCTGTTAAAATTAACTTTTGTTTGTCAGCTCTGGTCACAGTACAACATTCAATTAAGATTCTTAAAAAAAGTTTTAGAAATACTGTGGTGAGCCCGAATACCATGGCTGATCATCCCTGTGTATGGCAACAGACTAAAGAATTTGCTATTTTCCTCAGTGTACGTATGCTATTGGAAGCCTACCCAACTAATCAGAATCTAAGATTACTGACATAAATGTATTTGACAGACAGAAACTTTTAATAAAGTAACTCAGGTCCATTTAAGCCAAAAATGTGATGCTATTTTTTTTCACATTTCCAGTCACATGAAATAAGTATGTTTGCACAGAATATACCTGTATGGAACATTTACAGACCCACTGGCACAATATGGGCACATTGCTTACATCAAATACATCTTACTCACTGGTAATTCCTTTCAGCCTAGTAATGCCTGAGTGTGATAGATTTGTCTTGCTATGATATTAAGAGCTGCACCTGAGCTGATACTGGCTACCTGTTTTACTGTTAGCCTAGAGGGGATCGAAAACATTTGTAGTGTTTGTAGTCTTTGCCTTCTTCTGCCTTTGCCTCCTGAGATTCCCTCTCTTTGGACTAAGAAAGACGAGTCTGGAGGTTAAAAGACATGGCGTAGTGGACAAGTTGAACTTCAGAATTGAAAGATCATTCCAAATAAATTTTATAATTCCCCCATGGTGGTCTGTTGCAAATAAATCTTGGTCTAATGGCCGCATTTGTACTAGCTTTCAGTATAAGAGATTAATAGATCCTTACAGAATCTGAAATCAGAAGGGACCATTAGATCATATAGCTGAACTGCTTGTATCTCTGCTCCTTACATTTCACCAAGTTGCCCTTATATTTGGCCTGATAATTTCTGTCAAACAGAAGTATGTTTTCCAAAAAGAAAGCCAAACTGACTGCAAGAAATTTGGACTTGCTGAAAGTATGTTGATAATTTATGCCAACAGCTTATGAGTAGAGGTAGATGTGAATCTTATTCCATTAGATAATGCCAATCTGGTGATATTGGAGTCATTTAACCAAAAACTGTTGAGGAATGAAATTTACTTCTGAAGGTCTCCTATCTATAAACATTTCAAAAAAGCTTATAAATTATAAATGCTTGTAATATAAATTAATTTGTTCTCAATTCATTACATTACTAGTTTTTTCCTTGGCTTATCCTGTACTGATTTGTTTTGTTTTCTTTTGTTTCATGTGGTGTGCATTAATCAGATAACTCTCTTGGTTCTCATTTAACATAGCAAATCTTTTTGCAGTCTATTTTACTCATACATATATTTGCATAGGAAAGCCAAAGCAGAGAAGTAATTACAAAAAAAAAGACACAAAACAGCCTTGTTGTATAATTAAACACGTATTACCAACTTTTAGTCTTTGAAAGAGAGATTTGCTATTCTGTCTCCTTAATATATTTGCTAATCACACTTAAAATACACTTTACAGATTGCATAACCCAGTTCTTCAGAGAAATGGCTCTGGTTGCTGTGTGATGGTGTAGCTGAGGCATTTCTTATTCAAGTCTGAAGGTTTGCTTTTCCCATCTTTTCATATCTACTGTTAGTGGAACAGCAGGGATTTCAGTTATCAGAAGTGTGTTTATTCAGGAATAGAGAAAATGAAAGGTGTGTGTAGTGCTTCTCAAAGGCATAGCGGCAGTGATAATCTAATAGCAAAGACAGCGAATGAGCACATAGTTTTGGTTGGCTGGATAACATTCAGTCATCAAGCCACAAAGATGATATTTTTTATTCAGAATATAAAAGAAATTTTGTATTACACTTTGTTTTGGAATCAGTTATCTAGATACCCTCTGGGCAGTCTCTAAGGCAGCAAGTTTGGATATGAATTTGCACATAGATTCTCAGCTCTTGGCTGATGAACTGAGGTGAACTGCCCTGATGGATATAAAATCAGCAGCGGTTTACAGTATGCCACAGAAGGAACTGGACTGTGTAGTTTCTGCCTCAATGAAGTTTGTTGATGCTTAGTGTACCAGAATGTAATCATATTCAAAAAGAAGCTAGGATCAAAGAGGAGAAAAAGGCAAAATTGAAAGCAAGAGATGCAGGTTACCTGAATGTGATCTATGTTTACTGTGTCACCAACTAGTAAATATTTAATTAGAAATAATATTACTTCAAACAGTTATAATTATACATACATTAAAGTTGAAGTTTTAAATGTTGCTTTTACAGAGAGTAAAATGCAGTTCTGTGGGGTTCAACTCTAATCCTCAGTACTGCATAGTTTCTTACAATAGATTGTTGTCCTCTGCATGTGAAAGAATTTTTATGTATGTAAAAAGTCATTTTACACATATAAGACCTGGCTCTCCCTCTAATATGCATAAATAGTAATATCCAGTGGTGGTGTTCCATAAAAACTGAAGTTAAATTTCTCCAGGATTTTACTATATCTCTAATTCATGGTAGCTCTAATTTGTAGAAACATCATTGGTGTTAAATTAATAAGTCTACATAGAATCATGGAATCATAGAATCATAGAATGATTTGGGTTGGAAGGAACCTTTAACATCATCTAGTTCCACCTCCCCCTGCTATAGGCAGGGACATCTCCCTCTAGACCAGGTTGCTCCAACCCTATCTATTATATTGAAAAATGGGCAGATGAAGAAAACAGCACATAGAACATTTTTTTGGACAGAGTTACAAATATAAAATATTAAAATTCTGGTAGAAATAATATAAGTTGTCTTATAAGTATTCGTGTATCTACACATGTAAATGAATTTAAAATTCAGTAAATCACATATTCAAAACAAAAAGCATTTTAGAAGATATAAGTAATTTAACTAAACATTAAAAAGATTGGAATGCAGTAATTGTGTCCCAGCTTACACAATTTAATGTATTAAAATAGTCAGTTTTTTGATGCAAATCTAAAAAATCTAGTGCCAAAAAGTACACCTGATGTATTTATTACTTTTTCTAAAATTTCTTTTGTGACTCAGATATATTGTTATAACAGAGAAAAAATCATTTTTCATTCAGAGTTTAAAGGCAGAAGTTGTCCTCCCCCTCCTCTGCCCTGGTGAGGCCACACCTGGTCTATTTCCAGGCAAGGCAGGGAACTTCTGGGGAGAGCCCACTGTGGGGTCATAAAAGGTAATGAGGGACCTGGAGTATCTGCCTTCTGAGGAAAGGCTGAGAGATCAAGAACTGCTCAGCCTAGAGTAGACTGAGGGGGGATCTTATCAACACTTCAAAATATCTAAAAGGTGAGAGTCAAGTGGATGGGACCAAGCTCTTTTTGGTGATGCCCAGTAATAGGACAAGGGGCCATTGGCACAAACTGGAACACAGGAAGTTCCATAGCAGCATGAGGAAGAACTTGTTTACTTTGAGGGTGTCAGAGGACTGGAATAAGCTGCCCAGAGAGGTTGTGGAGTCTCGTTCTCTGGAGATACTCAAAATCCACCTGGATGCGTTCCTATGTTATCTGTTACAGGGAACCTGCCTTAGCAGGGGATTGAACTGGGTGATCTCCAGAGGTCCATCTCAATCCCTATGATTCTGTGATTCTGTGATTTTGTGGTGTGTTCCTCTTATTTAATTTTGATTTAGAATTATATATAATTGCTTTTTTAAGAAATTATAAAATCATATGCAGTTGGAATATAAATTTAAATGTTTTGAAAAAAGAGTCTTTTCAGTTTTTGTATTGCTTATATGACACTTTCTCTACAGATCTGAAAAGGAGAACACTGAAGAAAAAAATGCTGTAAGCTGTGTATGAAACAAGGGAATCTCTCAGCTCCTTTTCACCATGCAGTTATACAAGGTGTAACTACTTCACAGGGTTAATAAACATATGTCTTTGAGGGCCAATGTGTATAATATTCACTGGTTTATGGATTGCAGTTAGAGCTCGTTGAATACAGGTCTACAAAAACTTTCATAACAGCCTGCATTCATTGGCAATATTAGAGTTAATACCATTCCTGTATGTGCTTATTAAGTTCATCACTTTGAATGGCATCTTGACATTTATGGCCTCTGGAAGCCAGCTGGATGAGTTTATAAGCCTAAGACAGTAGTTTCTACCAACAGCATTTTTTTGCATCCTAGAAGCAAGCCTCAAGCAGTTGAACAGAAGGAAACATTTTCCTCTCCCTTGATCAAAACTGTTGAAGAAAATTAATTTTTCCTGCCTTTCAGTCTTCAGTGTGATAAAGTCAATGGAATGTTAAGAAGCTTAGTAAATAAATTGTTTGGTACTCCTTTCAGAAAAAAAAAAAAACAAAAAAAAAAAACTATAAAGATATAGGCCTTTACATTATAGGTTTAATCATTTAAACATCATACTCTGGCAGCCACATCTACTCACTACAGTGAGGGGTGAGTCAAAGAATTACAAAAGGCACTGTGTTAAATTCAGACCAGTTCTGTTCTGTCATTGATGATCTCTGTTTGCATAAATGTAGCTAAGCATGGGAGGCCAAACAATTTTAAGGATTTATTTATCCATTAAGTCACTTATTAACAATTATGGCTCATCTGAATACGTTCTGTACATAAAATCTGTGTCAACATTTTCATTTATCGTTGTAAAAAAAATGACAACAAAAAGTGACCTTTTACAGTTCTTCCTTAACAGTATAATTTATTACAATGGCAAGAATAAAGCCCAAGATAATATCTACAGTTTGCTAAATAAATCTTAATTTAGTTAGCTGTAGCTAAAATGAAATCTTCTAAGGAATTCAAATTACTTTAAAGTTTCCATGGTTCCCTGGCATTGCCTCCATGCAAATTAAATAAATGGGACATAAATGTCACAACAGCATGAAACTGTTTGGAGTTCATACGTGCCCTTTGTGATTGTTTGATTCAGCAGGGTCTCAGTGGCCCCTGTGGGAATGATTACATTGAGGAAAAATGTACACATGAAAAAAATGCTTACTAGGAAACATCTCTCTTTCACCAGGTGCTCATCTGCTGCTTTCTGTTCATTCCTTCTGACTGAAATTTTTATCATATCAATTATTAAGAACCACAGGCTATTGTGAGAGCATAAAACTATCCCAAATAAAATCAGACCAACAAACTATTGAGTAACAATGACATTTTTTTCAACAAACATCTATTTATTTGTTTGCAAAAACAAAATTAAACATGTCTGTCACAGTAATGATAGAGGCAGTGGGCACAAATTGAAACATGGGATGTTCCATTAAAACATGAAAAATTTCTTTACTTTGAGGATGACTGAGCACTGGTACTTCCCCCAGAAAAGCTATGGAATCTCCTTCCCTGGAGATATTCGGTTTCCATCTGGACACAGTCTTGGATAATGTGCTCTAGGGGATCCTGCTTGAGCAGAAAGGTTGGACTAGATGTTCTCTAGAAGTCCCTTACAACCTCAGCCATTCTGTGATTCTGTGAAATTTATTATTTAGGTCTTAATTGTTAATGTGTATGTGTACCAAATCTCTCTACTTCTGACATAGATTTTGTAGATAGAGAGCAAGAAATGCAGTTTTAAAAGAATGAGAATATTCCTTTCATCTCAGCCAGAAAATATTATTTCTGTGATGTTGTGAATACATACATTCATAAGCATGGAAACTTCTGTACAGGAACTGTACAACTTGTCATCAAGCAATTTTCCTGAAAAATGTTGATAATTGGGACATAAATTCATTTTACAGTAACCTGCCCAAAAGACCACTTCTGAAGTATTTTTCCCAGCATATGATCTACCATCTCGCTGGGCTAACAGCATGGCATTGAATTGCAGCATACTTCTCACTAAGCAATACAAAGTCATGGTTTTCAGAAATGCTTCTTTGATTTTTCTCTGCCATGGTTTTGTGATTTTTGGTTATTGGTATTCCACATCATAACATCATGTAGTGAATGTACCTGTTTCTCAGAAGAGAAGGACTACTACATTCCCCAAGGTACTTTGCTCCTCTGTTACCATTTCCGGCCAGAGGGAAAAGTTAAAAACTTGCAGATTAGATCAGATTTTGGGACATTCTCTCTCTCTGTACTGGATTTATCAGCTTAAATTGTAATTATATTGTATTGTAGTGTGTTGTTTTACATTCCGATATCTTAGTTAATAAATTAGTTTGTTTCTCCTCAGATTGTTGCCACTGTTCTTTGCTCTCAGGGCCATCTCCTTACCCTTTTTCCCTTTTCCCTTTTCCTGGGACGTGGGCCCATGGGTCCCCCACCGTCATGGAACTGGGCCAAACGCCCGTAAACCGTTGACATTCTCCTAGAAAGGTCAAAAAATAGAGGAATAAAAAGAAGACAAAGAAACAAACAAAAAAGCAAAAAAAAAAAAAATCACAGTGAAAGCTATTAACAACTTCTTCCTCTTTTCTTTTTCTTCCAATCTGTTCCCTTAATGATGATTAAAGCTAAGAAAATTTCTATAAGCTATTACGGCTTGCTCATAAGGCCTTTTCTTTTAAGGATCTTTTTCCTTCTCTGGAACTCATCTATTTGATTCAGTTCACATTAATCAATATACATATGAATAAACATGTGTATATACACAGACATATATACACAAACAATGAGTTATGAATAAGAGAAAGGAAACAAAAAAGTGTTAAATGAAAACCAATGTTACATTTTTTTCTTTAAATAATTATTTCTTCTGGCTAATCAAAAGTATTTCATTCTAAAGTATTCATATATAGTTTGAAAATTTATCAAAAGATAAGGGCTACACACTCTAACTTCTGCGTAATTTCTACTTAATTTACTGAAAGAAAAAAACAAGTTTTACTGTTTCTAGTGTCCAGAGTCAATAAATCCATATGCTATTCCACCTCACACATTTTGATGAAAAGAGAAAACTGGAAGATAAATTCTTGCTCAGTAAGCAAATTGTCTTTTAAAAGGGTTATTATTTTTCCCCTACAGCATCAAATAGTTTTCTAATTCTATCCTATGAATTCTGAGTATTTTGAAAATGCTTTAAATATTTTGACTCATTGTCAGCTATTCCCTCAAAAAAGAAGGACATTATTAGGTTTGATGACTATAATGGTTATAGAGATTTTGTGGTATATGCTGTTGACCATATTGCTTAAAAATTATAAATATTTGTTAACTGTGAATAATTGCTTACCTGAGAATTTAAATATGCAAAACAAAATTGTTTAATTCTGAAAGAAATCATACTATTTTGTGAAACTATTTCCTTTTCGTTTGTCTCATTTTCTTTCTGTTAACTATTCTTTTTCAATCTTCTGAAATTAATTTCACATGAAAAGCATATGATAAAAAAAATGATGCACACAAAAGGCAAAGTTCAAGAATGTTTTCCTTCTCAGAGGCAGAGGTACTTTTTCAAATTCATCCCTACTGTGACTATTGAAATGAGTGGAACAGCATCAAACATGCTTTAGGTGTATTTAATGAACAAAGGGAAAAACAGATGGCTTTGTTCTTGCTGAGTTTTGTTTATAAGTAAATGCAGCTAGTCTTGCTTTTTCAGCCTTGGAACTATTGGTATAATGTTCTGGTCAAGTTCAACACAAACCCAATTATAGCTAACCCCCAAGCTTTTTGAAAACCCATAGGATTAGTGAGAGTCTTAATAAGCTGTCCAATTTGTAATCTGCCGCTTATCCACGGTAAATGAAGGGGGGGAAAGGGGAATGGGTCAGTCTTTTACAAAATCCTCAGAAAATGCTATTCTCTGCTATGTCAGATTAGGAAAAGGATGTTACTAGGAACATCTGAAAATTTTTCTGTGACACTGGTATAAGTCTAATTATTTTGTTGGATTACAGTGTCCACAGTGGGAATTAAGACTGGCTAAACTTCTAGCTGAGAAAAGTTGCTGTAGCAGTCAACTGTTCTTATGAAAAAAAATATGGAGCAGCACTACATGGATTTTTTATTTCTTTTCCCCCAAAGACATACTCCACAATTTTCACATTACTTTATATAGAAAGAGAATACTGAAGATCAAATTTCCTAGATATCAGACACTGAGAGAAAATGTCAAAATTATTGTCTTATTTTTATTTTAACAGATTAGGAACTATAAACTGTCAAGTATGATTGTTTCCGTGCTAGTCAAGTGTTGATAAAGATCCACAAAGCATGTATTATGTAATCAATATGCAAAATATTAGGATTATAGCATATAATGTTATACAAATATGATGTATATTGTATTTAAATATTTAATGAGATTTTGGTAGAGGAAAGTCGTGATTTAAAACAGTGGTAAGAGCACCTTGAAAGTGTCAATAAATATGTGAGCAACAGTGGTTTGGAGAGCATGACATAAAATTTTACTTCATCAAAAACTCTAATAAATACCACATTGAAGTAAATATGATCATAATGAAAAGATGGTATGAAACTAAACATATGTTATTACCAGAAAAGTGAACCTTCATTTAGGTTGCTTGAATTATTCCCAATCTTAGACATTTTAAGCAACTAGCTTACATAGCATGTGAATGCTACCAGTGAAAATAATGTTTTCCCTTTTCTTTTTAAGATAGCTATTTCACTAATAGCTCTGGCTGTAACTAATGCGCCAGGCAGGTTACTGGCAATTAACTTTCTAGCACCTCCAATTCACCTTCTGTTCCTCATTTCAATTTTGAACAAAAAGATGATTTTTTACAAATGCTTTCAAATAGCACTCAGGAATACCTAACTTTGGATAAAATATGCTTTTGTAAGAAGTCAGCAAGACTTGTAATAGGCCATCTAGTAATGTTGAGGCACTTAAAAAATCATGAGGCACTATTTTCTCAATGATAGTCTAGGTGTAGTTGACCAGTCTTGAGAGTGGATTTGACTTTTGAGGTCTTTTCTCATTCACATATTTCTACATAGTTGTAGTTTTATAAATTAAAACCTGAAAACCATTTGAGGGGATATCATATGATTCAAAATATTGTTCCTCTCTGAAGGAAGGTACTTCTATAGTATGATGAGTGTAAATACTAAAATAAAAATAAGAGCAGGGTAACTGGAAGACTGATGCAATATAGGAAGTTCTAGTTATATAAATATATTATTTTTGTTATTTTATTTAACCAAAATGAAAACTTGATATTGGTACTGGCTATAAAAATAAATTATCAAATGATACAGTACTAAATGTATGCATGTGTGTAAATGCATGTGTGCATGTGTGTATGCAGTCATGCATATTAAGTTACACAGTATTACCTAGTATTAAAATTACGTAGTTAATTGTAAAGGTCTTCTATGTCTACAAACTTTCTGAAATCAGAGGCACCTTAATGATTTTAAATTTTCAAAAGAATATTTTTTTTTGGTTTTGAGATGTGTTCCAAAAATATCAGTAATTATTCTTTGATAGAAAATATTTTATGTACACATTTTTCTACTTTGCTGTGGATAAATTATATATAGCTGACGGCAGTTGTGCACTGGAGATGTAAAAAAATAGGTAAGGAAAATGAGTCATTTTTTAGGGTGGTATAAATATGAAGAGTTATAGCTCTATTGGACTACATGTAAAAAGGATCTCCAGTCCAATATAAAAGAAATGAAACACAAATACTGGTCCTAGTATGATATATTGAGCTAGTAGGAGAAGGCTCGCTATTTCATTTATTTACTTTAACTAGATTTTTAATTTGAAGGGTATACGTTGAGAAGATTAGAAACTGGAAGAGCTATAATTTAGCATTTAGCAAAGCTAATAGAGTTACCCTGAGACTTCTAGACAACGTATCAGTCATCTTGTCAAGTACTTGTAGTTCAAGCAGAATGCATGAAAATAATAAACACTGAGTGCACAAAGATATTTCCAAAATAGGTTATTGAATAAAAAGCTACAAACAAAAATAGATCCATGCAAAGCTGATTGTTACTGCCAGTTATTGTTAATAATGGTATTATTTGTCTTAATGCTGGAGCTATATACATACTAAATTAAGTTACCTTCAGTTATACCTTCAGATAGAATCAGTCCTTATATTTTTCCATGCTTTTCTTTGTATGAAAAATAATTACAAAATGAAAATGTAGTTCCCCCCTAAGAAATTCTATTTCAGTAGTAGAAGTCCATGAAAGTTAGGTATATCTGTTAGCTTTAAGAGTTCCTTTGAAAAGTTTTCCCTTTAACTTTCATCAGTATCTATTCACTGTCATGCTTTCCTTTTATTTGTTGAACTGCCTTGTGAATTGCTTTGAAATAGGTTTATGCAATGTGATACATAAAAGAAGCTGAAGAAGCATGCTATTCCTCAATAGATGCAGATCTGATGTAGAAAATTGGTAAATCAAATTCCTCTAGGCACATGGTTTACAGTAAAATGTTTTATGACTGAAAATATCAGTCACAGACACAGGAAATATTTTTTTTCTCTTAATTCAGATTTTTCTAATTCAAAAGCTATTTACCAAGGGTAAACATATTGTTCTGTATCCACTTTACTTCTTCTACATTCTTTTTCTTTGCTGTTGCTCCCAAGCTTCATTGTTGAGGAAGATGCTTACTGGAACAGCTTATCATCTTCAATACACATAAGATTAAAACGAAGGGGTTGTGAAATTCAGTGAATCTGATGCATGTTAGGGGAGAACAATAGTAAAATCAGCAGTAATGCATGAGTTGTAATTGCACTGCCAGTTCTGACAATTTCTAAATTTATGCTTAAAATGAATAGAAATAAATTCACTGATTGGTGTTAGATAAATAAGGTGGTTGAAGAGGACTGAAATCAGGACTGCTGTTGAGCAGTCAGTCCTACCATATTTTGCATACTGAGAAGCAATTGGCCAAGTTCAGAATCGCAATGTGTTTCATCATATCCGTGAAAAAGTCTTAGTTTGAACCTACATTCAACATCCTTATGCTTCAGTTTCTAATACCAATCCTGATACCAGAAAAAAACACAGATTTTTACTTTTCAGTTAGACTGAATAAATAAATCCCATTTTAAAGCTAATAAAAAAGGCCCAGAGGTTTCATTCTATGTAAGATACACCTGAAGCATCTTATGTTTCTTTTGCTTTGTTTTATTTTCCTCTTACCATCTGTTGGAAATATCCAAATAATTTATCAGGATGGTATCTCTGCTAAAAGCAGATTTTATTCGCAATTGCAATGGCAGGCATCCTGCAAGCAGGAGTGCACCTATAGACACAGTATGACAGCTTTTGTACCTTGTTTCCCCAGCTTGCCTACCCCCTCCCCTGTTTCCCATTGGCTGGGTTCACAATCTTGTATGGGCCAGGTTCACAATCTTGTCAAAGCTTTACATTTGTTAATTACATTCTGACACTTGTTAATTCATGTGTTATCTTGTGCCAGTCAGTCGCTATCCTGCTGTTTCCAAGATGTATCAGTACTCTTCTTATGTTGATATGGTGATTTTCTCCAAAGCTTCTTTCATTCTGTCCGAAGGACGCTTCCTCTGTTAAACAAAGAGCACCGAGAGGGGGGATGCCAGGCCTTCTCGATGCCTCTTCAGGCACTTCCTTGGGCACGTCATGACTTGTTCTCTGGTTCGATCAATCTCATGCAGGATATTCTTGCAATGTGTGTGACAATCTCATGCAGGATATTCTTGCAATGTGTGTGACAAAGTAAAACATACATTTTCGTGCTGGCAATACATAAATTGTTGCTAGCTAGTTTTAATAAAGGACCCAAATGGCAGCAGAGGCCACGAAATCAAGAAAATTCTTATCTTGTTCTAATGCAGAAACAACATTCGATTCCCACACCATCAACATATGTATAT
This sequence comes from Numida meleagris, assembly GCF_002078875.1. Taxonomy (NCBI): domain Eukaryota; kingdom Metazoa; phylum Chordata; class Aves; order Galliformes; family Numididae; genus Numida; species Numida meleagris. The sequence goes on along the minus strand of NC_034412.1, from coordinate 68,017,834 downwards.
ATGTATATTATTCCAAATGTAATGCCTCCTATTTATTTCCAAGGAAATTACAACAGATACAAAGAGCAAAATAACACTATTTGATAGATCAAATTATCAGCTACAAAATACTGTTTTTTCAACCGTTACCACCATTAGTTACGCATTTTTGCCAGCAGTGAACAAGAGCCTGCATGCTGCACTTGTAAAAATCTGCACCAGCAGAGATGAGCCACAGTTTCACAGCTGCTAAGACAGTGTTGTTTCTGAAATGCACCACTGTAAGAGATTATTCTTTTTCGCACTTTTGCCTCAAAGCTTGCTGAGGAACACAGATGGACAAGTCCAGACAAGTCCTGGTCAAAGTTGGAAAAATCTTTTGTCTGAAGATTTGCAGGCCGGGGGCAAGGAGAGAGATAAGTAGCAGCTTAATGGCCGGGAAATGGTCTTTTGTGTGGGCTCATCTCGAGGGAGATAGCCATCTCAGGGGTGCTGCACGTGACTCTTACCTAAGATTACCTATATTACCTAATGTAATATACATCAACTTTTGAGACAGATTTGAATGTACCATGAGCCATGTGTTGGCTGAGAGAATGAGCTTTGCCCAAACAATCTTCCACTTGTTCCTTCGATCTTCCCAGGAAGGAAATTGCTGCTGCTGTTGATCTTCTCTCTGAGCAGGTAAGTGCTGTACAGTGTCTCTTCCCAAGGCTTATCTGCCCACCTACATGCTTGAGTAGGAAGGTAACAGAGGAGAGAAGAGCAGCTGGCCAATAGTTGGTCTTCATCTGGTGGTAGGGCTAGGCAGGTTTAGCCATAATATGGTTTATTCAGACTTCTAGTGTGAAACTGCATCATCAGTAATATAGATGTAACAGTATGTCTTTTTGAAAAAGAGCTGCTGTTTTCTAATTGAGACCTCCAATTAGTCTTGTAGTTCAAGACTTATCTGTACTGCTGTGGAGTACAATCCTAAATTATTTAATATATTTTCTGAGAGCATTATTACTGTTTTTTCCCCTTTCTGTATTTTCTCACCTAAAGAGATGTTTCTCCTCTCTTCATGGATTTAGCACTTTCATAATTGCAAATCCAGTGTTATAAATGAGAGATTATGCCTGCAGGATAGAAATGAGTTTAGTATAATATTATGAAACAAAAGAATGTTTCTGATTGAAAATATGAAAATATTTTATCCATTCATAGATTAATAGAAAATAAATGCTTGTGTCATATATAATTTATACATAGTTCTACATTCAAGTATATAAATTGCATTTATTTTTACTGTTGTCACGACTGACATTTTGAAACAGTCATTCTCAAAACTTTTGATATTTCAGAATAATTTGCTTTTAACTTTTTAACTTTGGAGTACTGCGTCCAAGCCTGGGGCCCCCAGCACAAGAAAGACGTGCAGAGCTCTTGGAACGAGTCCAGAGGAGGGCCACCAAGATGATCAGAGGGCTGGAGCACCTCTCCTATGAAGAAAGGTTGAGGGAACTGGGCTTGTTTAGCTTGGAGAAGAGAAGGCTCCGGGGAGACCTCATTGTGGTCTTCTAGTACTTGAAGGGAGCGTATAAACAGGAGGGGGAATGACTGTTTATGAGGGTAGATAGTGAGAAGACAAGGGGGAATGGTTTTAAACTGAGACAGAGGAGATGTAGGTTAGATATTAGGAGGAAGTTTTTTCACACAGAGGGTGGTGACGCACTGGAACAGGTTGCCTGAGGATGTTGTGGATGCCCCATCCCGGGAGGCATTCAAGGCCAGACTGGATGTGGCCATGGGCAGCCTGGTCTAGTGGTTGGCGACCCTGCATACAGCAGGGGGGTTGAGACTCGATGATCTTTGAGGTCCTTTTCAACCCAGGCCTTTCTATGATTCTGTGATTCTAAGATTCTATGATTAACCATATCATTCATTTTTTTTCTTTGGAGAAATGAAAACAGGTTTTTGCCTTAGTTTTGTTAGATTTCTTTTAAAATCTCTTTAAACTAATGTAAAGTAGGCAGAATCCATTATGGAACTGAGAAAACAAACAAGGAGAACAACAGGGAAGAATACAGAGAATATGGAAGTAAACAGGTGTTTAAAAAGAAACAAGATGGAATTAAAATAGGACCAGTGAACTTCTGGTGCCACTGCTCTGAGCTGTGACAGAACAGTTCAGCTGTGACGAAAACCTGAGTAAGTACAAAAAGCTTGCAAAACAAATGATTTTCTTGAGTGCTGAGTGCAACAGGCCCTGATCCTGTGAAGCACATATATATATTTAATCTATTAATTCTTTTTAATTAACTGTGAGTTTCTTTGCCTTCTGCAGTTATATCAACCATGATCCTTTTTCTTTTTTTGCTGTGTAGGAAAAACTATTCCCTGGATATTTGAGAAAAAAAGCCTCGTGCCTTTTTTTTCTTTTAAATCTTTTGAAGTAAATCTATAAAGGAGTAAGATGCAGAAAAATAAGCAAGAAAATGCTTTTTCACAAGAAATTTTTTTAAACTTTTTTTTTTTTAATTTTGATTAATTCCTTTTACTTGCAGCAGTTCCAGGAATATGATCTTCTGTCAGCCTAGAAACTAGATCGTACTTATGGCAGAAGGCATTACAACTAAGGAAAGTACTCCTGCATGCTAGTTGCACAGATTGTAAAACACGCAGTGAGTATTTGGACTAGAAGTTTTTATTTAATCCTAACTTATTACTGTTACTGACTTTGTGACTTTCCTTAACGGAATGTGTCTGTGTGTAACTTCTTGGTGTGGTGTAAAAACTTGACACTTTCTATTAGTTTACATTGATGAACACCATATGATTTACTTTAACCATCTCTTTCCAGCTGGATATGTGGTGTTTTAGCATATTGTGAATATTAGTCTGAAGTGAAAAAGAAACTCATTAGAATTATTTTTTAAATAAAAATATTGAAAGAATTTAAATGAAGTATTTCTTTTTAAGATGAAACAATGACAACAGAAAAAAATAGATTAATTTAGTATAGGAGAGAAAATAGAGTGAAAAATGAGAAAACGTAAAAAAATGGCCTCCATTTTAATTGTGGAAAGAGAATAGGACTTGACAACTGAAACAATAAGTTAATATGTGCTAAATGCAGAAGTCATTTCAACAAAAATATCTTAAAAGGATTTCATTTGTATATTTATAGCTTAAATTTTAAAGAACCGTATGGGCTGCATGCTTACAATATAACTTGGTTATATCCGCACCAGATTTAAATCAGGAAATTTCACATTGTCTGAAATATATGCTTGGAGATTTCCAAGTGGAGCCAATTTTAACAATAAAGTTCCAGCTTTTTAGCAAGAAAATTCAATGAAATCTTAACATTCAATAATAGCAAAAAGGGGGAAAAAACACAGTTGTCTTTAGTTTTCAGACCCTTAAACTAAGTGCTGAAGGATAACGACAGGAATAAAAGTACAACGGAAATATGGAACACTGCTTCTGATGAACCTTTTTTTTTTTCTATAAGAAAACACCTTTTTCTAGAGTGTTATGTTACCAGTGAGGTCAGTCTCAAGTTCTTTAAAATATTGTTTCATAGGTTCATGAAAGGCAGGTCCTGCTTAAACAACCTGATCTCTGTCTGTGATCAAGTGACCCGCCTGGTGGATGAGGGAAAGGCTGTCAGTGTAGTCTACCTAGACTTCATCAAAGTCTTTGCAAAGTCTCCCACAGTATTCTCCTGGGGAAGCTAGCAGTCCCTGGTTTGAACAAGTACACTCTGATGGGTAAAGAACTGTGTGAAGAGCCAGGCTCAGAGAGTTGTGGTGAATGGAGTTAAATCCACCCAGCAACTGGTCACAAGCAGTGTTCCTCAGGGGTTGGTACTGGGGCCTGTTCTGTTTAATATCTTCTTCCTAACTTGGAGGAGGGGATTGAGTGTACCCTCAGCGAGTTTGCAGATGACACCAAGCTGGAAGAAACTGTCAATCTGCCAATGAGATGATGTTGAACAAGTTAAGTTGTTGTACTAAGGGATATGGTTTAGTGGGGAAATACTGGTGATAGGTGGATGGTTGGACTGGATGATCTTGGAGGTCTTTTCCAACCTTGGTGATTCTATGATTGTGAAGATTTCTTCTTAATGGCTTGCAAGACAGTAAGAGTTTATGTTTACATTCTCTTAGAAGGCACAAGAACATTGTTACATTTAGCATCCCAGTATTCATTAGAAATCATTTTTATTCATTTAAACACTTACCCATACACACGGAGGATATCATAGAAACAGACCACATCTTTTCCATAGCAGATTATTATTTTAATTCTCTTACATAATTTCTATGCCATCCTTTTGAGTCATGGATTGAACCCCAATACCTGAATATTGTGCTTTGTTTCTGTGATTATTCCTTGCAGCTGTGAATTACTAACAATAAAAAATACGGACTGCTATAAATGTTTGTTCCTATTTGTTTTGTTTCTTCAAATTTCTCTGCATATATTTTAGACTGTGAATTCTGAAGAGAGGGTATTTTTGTTGTCTGTATTTTTCAGACATCTGTTATGATAGCCTATGGAGCTTTTACAATACAAAAGCAATATTGCCTCCACTACAGAGACGGAGATATAACTAATATAAATTACATCACTGTGAGGATACCTTCTGCCAAGCAGTTTTAGACAGTGACAACTCGTCTTCTAAGTCCACTTCTAACTTTGCAGGCATTGAAAACTTCAGCACTCAAGAGTTCGCATAAGAATAGTTTGTGTGAAAATCACAGATTCATAGAATCATCTAGTTGCAATCATTCTGCTTTGGGCAGAGTTGTTAACTACTAAATCAAACACTAGATCAGGTTGCCCAGTGTCCCATCCAACATAGTCTTGAACACCTCAAGGGACAGGGCATCCACAACTTCTCTGGGCAGCCTGTTCCAGTGCCTAACCACCCTCTCAGTGAAAAATTTCCACCTGAAAACTAATCTATGTCTTCTCTCTTTCACTTTAAAATCATTTCCCCTTGACTTTTCACTATCTACCTATGTAAAAAGTTAATTATGCTGTGGCTTCCAACTCCTGCTTATTTCCCAGGCTGCGTTTATCAATTTAGAGGCACTTCAGCTGGGCTATCAGCAATGTTACCTTCTCAGAGTAGCCCACTCGTGATCTTTTGTGACAATTCAAAAGCTTTTCTCCTCTGTTTCATAAAGTGACAGTATTCCACAGCCCTTCTCTGTCTCTCTAGAACTCTGTCCCTTGTCCCCATTAAATTCAGTTTAAAGCTCGGGTAGTCAATCTAGCAAACTTGCTTCCCGGAACACTGTTGCAACAGAGCTGATCACCTCAGATTGATTATTAAGGGTGGTTTTGCCTCTTTTAAATGTCCCACTGCTGCTCCTGGCCTGCTGACACCTTGTCAACTGCTTTCATGAGCTGCTCTCATGAGGGCTAATTGCACAGTCAGCCCCTCACAGCTCACTCATAGATGTCAGAATTGTCCCTCGCCTACTGAGGTGATTCCCTGCTTCATTGCAGAATAAGTCTGCACTGGACATGATCACCTCGGAGACTGATTACAAACAGTAGATACTAATATCTTTCTTGTTTGAGGTTTAGCAGAACACTACCTTTTTAAACTCAGCCACATGAAGGAGAGTCACAAAAATCTTGCTTTTTACTTGCTGTTGGTGTACTCAACTAGATGCTTAGTCCCAGAGCTTTCATTTTGCAAATACATATATTTTGAATTTTAGATAATGTTATCAGAGTATCCTTGAAAAAAATATTCCGGTTCTAACCTTATTCAATTTAAATTGTAAAGGGACATTTATGACAAAATACGAGTTGAAATGGAAGATGATATCAGACACAAAAAGACTGGTTCTTATGGAGGAATGGAATAATCCAAAATGTTTCACTTAAACAGTTTAACTACAGACTCTGGTCCTCACTCACCCTGGGAAAATCAACTAAGGAGGGCTGATTTTACTGTAACAGTAAGAAAATAAAAGCATTACAGGAAAGAGAAAGATCTATGCCAAAAGTATTAAACACAAATGAATCACAGCAACAGAGGTCAGCATATTGTGGAACTTCAGATATGATGTACTGACTGATACAGCTACGTTCAGGGTATAACAATGCTTTTAATGACTTTAATGAGTGGTGAATGTAAAAGAGAGGAAAAAAAGCCTGCACAGAGGTCGATGGTGAAATGTTCTTCCCTTGAAAATCTCTGAAAAGGTAAGAATAAGTAATGCTATCAGTTCAAATTTATCATTAGAATTCATAACACTTGCATCACCCCTTCCTTTCAGTAGATAGATTGCTAAGATACATGTCTTCCAGAGAAACCATAGGAACTCTACGTTGCTCTTGGCTCAACTACTAGTTGTTAAGTCTTCTGTGGTCAATTGACACTACAGTTGTTAACGGAGATAGTCATCAGCACATTCAATATAATGGAAATTGTGGAAATCTTGAGGAGTTTTATGTCGTATTCCCACCAAATGAGTTTGAACGTAGTATAGATAATTCACCCAGACAGTTATATTTTTCAATGTGTCAAAGAGAAGCAGTGCTATCATCAATGGGGTAACAAAAATGTTTAAGATACATAAGATAGAGAAGGATCAATTTAAGCAAAATAATTACCTATGTTTTTGGAAGGATTTTAAAGTGAATTTGTGAATCAACATGTTTGTTTTATAGTTATGCAGTTGTTCTTCTTGTACAAAATAATCAAGGGATTTCTTTTAGTATTCTTTTTTTTATTATTTTTTTCTCCAGATTTATTCCTTAAGTTGAATGTCTTAATCTTCAGCTGTGGTGATTTTTGTTTTGACAAGAAACTAATTTTTATCATTGAACTATATTGTACTGCATTCTAAATCTAGATTGAGCTCTTACTCTAAATCAGTTGTTCTGTTTTCTTGTTATAAATTATTTGTTGAATGCATCTAGCTTTGTAGCTGCTATTTTAAAAATATAGATTTGCTGCCTTCGAAAATATTTTCACTTTTTTGGTTATTTCCAAAGCCTCATTTGACTGCTGCCTCATTGGATTAGTCACAAAAATTACATGTTACTGGAATTTCATTGATTTCCATGTAATACTTAGGCTACAGCTTGCTGATATGTTTGGTTTTAATAAATCTGAGAAATATTTAACTCCTTAGTAGACATTACTTCTTTTTAATCAGGTCATTTCTCAGTGAGAAATATTGCTGAAAGTTTTAAATGCAAGATTGTATATTTTTCTAATTTGAGAAGTATGAAAGCCAAGGCTCTTTACTTTGGAAATTAAATTGTAAGTCAACAGTAATTGTTTTTACTTTGCCTTGCTTGTGACCTCTCAAGCTGGTTTAGAATACAGCTGTTTTTAGAATGACTTTTTTGACTGTTACTTTATTGGTTTTGGTTTTCTGTTTTGTTTTGTTTTGTTTTGTTTTACTTTGGTTGTTGGGTTTTGGTTTGGTTTGGTTTGGGTTTTTTTTTTGTTTTCTTTTTGGAGGTAAATAGAAGGTCAGGAGTCTAGCTGTTCTGTCTTTTCTTGAAAACTATGTTTCTTTCAGCTACCTTAATGATTTCTGCTTAAAAAAAAATAAAAAAAGGAGAAAGAAAGCATAAGTTCTCTCAGTCACTTCTAGCTGAGAGCCTTCTGTTTCACGCAGAGTGCCTAGGCCAGCAGTATTCGTTTGCATTGGGCTGATTTGTTCCTGAGATCACCTCAATGGATGGGTATCATGTAATGAAACAGGGTAATTACAGACACTATGCTAAGCTGAGCTCAAGGGACTCATTCATCTGTTTGACTGGATGGTCAATCCACAGGAAACATTGGTTTTGGTCAACAAAATACTAGACAAGGTTCTGTATACTGCTTATACTGCTTATGCAAACTTACACTCTCTATTTTTTGAAGAAATGCTTGGCTGCAGTGAACTAGTGTTAACTAAGGTTAACAAAAGAAGGAAAGATAAGTTGGGATTTTTATTTTCAAGAAGTTTCTGAATGAATATCAAACTACTGTGGAAGTGAGACAAATTAAAAGTAGAATTGCAGTGTTTCTTTGTATGATAGAACAGAAAAATCTTTACCTGTGAATAGGCTAACCCGGGGTGAGCAAGTCATTCGTTCAAGAGTCTTCTGAAACTTATTGCAATTATAAAATGTAATAAATGTTTGACAAATAAGTATTGCTGTAAATCCCCAAAGACTATCAGATTAAACTAGCATTGCTTAGTGTGGCATAAAATGCTTTCAACAGCTTTTTGTGCTAGTAAGAAGTCCACCTTTTATGAAATAGGTAACAAAAATGTAGAGCTTTTCAGTAGTATAACCCAGAGGTCAAAAAGACATAAAGTTCTCAGAATCAGCCCACTGAAGCCCTGACTGAATTGTGGTTGGTGACTTTATGTATGAAGATCCAGGAATGGACCCAAAGAAATATCTTGGGCAGTCCTGAAATATCTAACAGGTAAAAACAGCAATTTTACTATGGCAGTATGTAAGGTAGAAACAGCTTCAAAAGAAAAATGCAAATTTAAATATGAAGCTGTAATGCCTAAATTAAATTAATTATTTTTTTTTCCTTTGATTCCGCACCCTAATCAAATAAGGAAGAGGAGTTTGTTTTAAAACTTGTTGGATTTGTACTTCCTGTTATCACAGATGATATCCACCAAGATGGCCATCACCAACTACAAACTTATAAAAGTTTATTTCCTATTCAAATTGGGTTTTAAATACACTACAAACCACCTGTTACTTTCATGATCATTAGGGGACCTACCATTTTAAGAGGTCATGCAGCTTGTCACAGGAGCTTTTAAACTAATAAAGCAAACTTGCACATGTAGTGGAGATGTGTTCCTTTTTTTTTAAACTTCAGTATTATTTTTAGATTATATTTATTATTTACAATAAATTGATATTTATATTTATATAAATATTATTTTTCTAAACTTCAGTATCTTCAGGGGAAAATAACATATGTTATTGCTTTCTAAGTTTCAGAAATATATATTATTTTATTTCTCATGGAAAGTGAGAAGATTGAAGGCTAGGTAAGGTGGTTTGATAAATGAAGGCTGAAATTTGGTAATTCAGTGATACAGCTTTTGAGCTCAGTATTCCTAATGATGAGCACTACTGAAGGTGATGAGGGGACTCTTGCTGAAACAAATTAATTTGCATTTGAAAAGTCTGCTCCTAATTTTTATGTTCAGGTATGAAACCATGTGCCAGAATATTCATTCCAAGTCACTCAAAACCTCTGAAGTATCTTTTTGTTTAAAACTAGAATGGTAATGTTAGACTTTCCTATAGAATTTCATTTACAGCTTATTTTCTGCAAAAGACACAACAGCAGCCCCTTTTAGACTAATTGTGCTCTATCTGCTCTTTGGGGCATAGTTGCTGCCTTTTTTTATTGATAAACAATCAAAGACAAAATGATCTATTATTTTTATCCATTTTTGCCTGTACAAAGTTTTACAAATCTCCCCAGAGTTTTAAGAATCCTCAGGATTTATCCTGAAAATGCATAGAGGTTATGTACTTGACGTTTATTTTTTTTTTTTTAGACTATGATAGTACTGAGATGTCATTTGCCTCATAAAACACAAACAGATGAATGAAGGAATGCAAAGGCATCCATTATGTGGATTTTCCCTCTTGTACTGCTTTCATTATATTTTGTGTATTTCTCTATTCATTGTTTTTTGCTGAAGCCTTGACTATATAAATATTATCGTTCAAACTTAATTGTAGATAATGACATACAAATTTCTTTAAGAGGGGAAAGTATGAGCCCTAATGAACCTCCTGGCATAGGATTAATTAGTGATACAAATACACCTGTGGAAATTTGTATTTAGGCATTAATTACTGTAGTGATTTGCGTCTCAAATGTTGAAAAAAGCATCAGAAAAACTTCAAAAACTTCACTTACTATTCTAGTTACTTGATTTATCACATGTACAAATCCACAGTGTGGAAAATGCAAACAACACTAGAAATATTTTCCTTTTTGTGTTTATGAAAGGCGAAACTTAGTTTTATTTGAAGCGGTGCTTTCAAATTTGCAAAGAAAGTTGTCAAAATGAAAGTATTTTATTATTAAATTTTATAACATAAAAATTTAAACCTTATCTCATTAGCATCACTGCTGTGACTTCAGCAGGAGTTGGGAGCACTAATAAAATGTTTCATTTGCATTTTGCATATCTAAAAAAAACAGATTACTTTGCATAAATTATAGCTAATATCATTGTAGATATGTTATGTGCTACAAATGATGATTTTTCTTATGTAATGGCCTCATAATATTTGATTTTTTGTGCCTCTTTTTCTTGTTGAAAATGAAAAGTTTGCAACAATCAGATCATTAATATTTTCTACACATTTTTATTTCTATCTAGTACTTCAGATGAAGTACAATGACTAGTCTGCCAGCAAATAAAAGCACTTTGACTATGAACATTGTCTGTTTGAGTGTAAAATGAGGCTGCGCGTGACAGGAAGGGTTAAATACAAAGAGGAAAAGAAATGACATCCCAGAGATTTTCAAAGAACAGGTTAAACTGTAGGTTGAGTGTACAGAAAAGGACAGCTCAAAGTAATGGGCTGAGAAAATGATCTTTCCTAAAAGACTATGAAGAGAAATAGTGGAAAAGAGAATCAGAGAAAATAATTCAGTACATGCCTCATGCTACAGAACCAGAGTAAACATATGCTGCTCTTCCTTTTGGAAAAGCCATTCTTTGTCAATTTGTAGAGTTTCTTAAGCTGCGTTACTTAGATGTGTTTTTGTTGTTGGTTTATTTTTGTTTTTGTTTTTCAAATTATGTTAGATCATCAGTAGGGTTTTCTATTCTGATGTCAAGCTTCATTATTTTTTAATATAATATATTTCAATTAATAACAATTCTTTTATGTATGTGAAGACTGACTCTGCCTCCTCTGCTTGCTGTAGAATGTCTTACCATGAGAGCAACATAGATTTAAGTGGTACAGATAAAGTTCTACTCCCTTTCAAACAGTTATCAATCTTGGTTCCTCTGCAGCTGCCTAGTAAGATTTAAGAATGTTCTGTGGTGGTTATAAGATAGTCATACCATTATTTTCACTGTATTTGCTTAGATGTCCTGTAACTCATAAATCATGCCTTCTAGTCATTTAATCATATCTTCCAATTTCTTGACAAATTTATCATGTTGAGTTGTTCATAACTGTGCATCACGCTGCAGCTACGTAATCAAGTACTACAAAGAAAGGAACTTTTCTCTCTCTTCATGATGCAAAGCTGCTGGGTATTTCACTATCGGTTTTTTGTGTATGACAGCTCAAAATATCTTGTGTTTGTTTGTACTGTATGACCTTCCAAGATCATGTTTCCTTTTCTTGCCAAAATTGCCCCTGAGTTTTATTCAGTTTTACCTTTTTCAAAAAATTCCCTTCTTTTTAAGTGTGAATTCTGAATGCTTTCTTACAAATATATCAGATTTTCAGGTTTTATTGTTTTCTTGTTTTCTTATGACCATTTGTCCATATTTTGCAGCTTTTTCAGAGTGAAGTATTTCTAAAGGCTTCCAATAATTCAGCTGCTTATAACTGCTTTAATATTTTTAAGTTAAAGTTATGGAAATCTGAAAAAACTGCTGTAGGGATTCACGGCGATCCTTTGATTTTTTACTGTATTGTCTAAAAGCAGATTCTACGCTATGTAAATCTACAATTGAAATTTATACACCTTTCTTAACACAAATAAACATAAAGGTATTGGTTCTTCAGTTGACCTCAGTGACACTTCATATACAAACCAACTGGAATTAGTTTTACTATCTCATATATACGTTAGGGTGTATCATTTATTAAAACCTAAGGATATGTTTCTGTCTTTTGAGAAATGTTTGTGAAAAGCAATTTGTATGTAGAACATTCTATCAAGGCAAGTATTGGATTGTCCACTGAATGACATTTTCATATCAAGGCAAAAAGCTATTCTGGAAGAGTGAATTTATTTAGTGGACTCTGTACACAGGAAAAATAAAATAAAATTCTATATCCAACAAATACAGAAGATAAAACTATATGATTCGATATGCCCCTACATTTCTTGGTATGTTTGAACACAGTAAAATATAAAAAGTACTTTTGAAGCTGGAGTTAAAGAGGACTGCCTAAAAAAAAGAGGATCAAGCACGTAGCATTTTTTTTTGCTACTTTAGGAAAGGCATTCAGTAGTAGTAATCATTCTGCTAAAGCTTTTTCATTGTTAGAATTTCAGTGAATCTTCAGCACCTGAGAAAATTAAATCCTTTTAAAATATAAATTATGGTTGAATAAATTCCTTTTTGAAATTAAATCCATATTTCATTAGATTCAGTCTCTCCTAGCTTCTAACCAAAGATTTCATGTACAACGTACATTAGAGATGTGTTCTTATTTTAGTAGGTTGTACATATTTCTTTTTGTTTGTTTGTTTTCTACATGCCCATATATATTTGTAACTTAATATTACATGAATTACACATTAGGTTGCTCCAAAAGTAATGCCTCCTATTCATTTCAACAGAAACTATAACAGACATAAAGAGCACGACAACATTATTTGAAATAACACATTCTCAGCTACAAAACAATATTCTTCAGCATGGTCACCATTGCTAGCTTTGCATTTTTTTTCCAGTGATGAACAAAAGCCCGTATGCTGTTCTCGTAAAGAACTGTATCACAGGAGGCGACCCACTGCTTCACAGCTGCTATGGTGGCATTGTTGCTGAAACGCATCACCCACTGCCTCACTGACCTTACATAGAATCATAGAATCATAGAATTGCTCAGGTTGGAAAGGGCCTTCAAGATCATCAAGTCCAACCACAACCTAACCATACTGCTCTAACAACCCACTGCTAAATCATGTCCCTGAGCACCACATCCAAACGGTTTTTAAACACATTCAGGGATGGTGACTCAACCACCTCCCTGGGGAGCCTGTTCCAGTGCTTAACAACCCTTTCTGTAAAGAAGTTTTTTCTGATTTCCAAACTAAACCTCCCGTGTCGCAACTTGAGGCCATTTCCCCTTGTCCTGTCACCTATCACCAGTGAGAGGAGACCAGCCCTGCTCTCACTGCAATCACCTTTCAGGTATTTGAAGAGAGCAATGAGGTCTCCCCTCAGTCTCCTCTTCCCCAATCTAAACAGCCCCAGTTCCTACTATTTGGTATCCATAAACATTCAGCAAGCATTGATGAATGTCAATGGATGCCATTTTTTCTGTGCAGAGGAATTCAATAACACACCTTTGCTTCATACGTGCTTCCATGTCAGACGCCATCTTGTCAGACTGCCCCTCTGCAGCCATCTGTCGCACGGCAATGAGATGTAATGGAATATTCTTGGGAAGGTTTGGCCGCTACTGCCATACCACTAATATCCACCTCTGATATCACCGGCCAACATCATAAAATAGGAGGCATTACTTTCAGACCAGCCCTCGTATTTAAAAAAAAAAGACATACATATGTCTATAATATGCAGGTAATGCTGTCAAATATGTTGACCTGACCATACAGCTTTCAAAAAACACATTTGATTCTTGTGCTGAAGTATTCCTTCACAGACCTATATCAGTGGTCGTTCAGATACTGCATGGATTATGCCTGAATCAAAACACAGAAAAGCATGAGGATTAGTAACAATTTTACACTGAATGTAAGAAATTACTGATCTCAGTCCCTGTGACAAACTTCCTCAGATGAGAGATAGGCACCTCAATACCTTCCTGCATTTTAGAGGCCTTGCTGGTGATGAGGTGATCACCAGCATCTTCCTGTCTAAACCCATAGCCTGGATAATGGGTGCAACACAGGACATCTCCTCTGAACATACCAGGAAGGGGAGCAGGGCACAGAAGCACTCCTTGAGGGGCTATTTCTCAAGAAAGAAAATTGTGTATCCATATATGAAAGATGCTGATGAAAAAAAAAAGAAAAACTGCATTTAGTGTATTTCCCTTAAATTAGGAAGATGTTTCTCTTCCTTTCTTAAAACGCTTGTTATAGGTATATTGATAAGACAGAGATTCCCTTTTCTGTGTAACTAAACACCCGAAGTTGATTTCTTTGGAAAGAAACACTTCATGACCATTTATGCCATCTATTGTAAACCAGATTTCCTTTGAGGTATTCCAAATTGTCCAGTTGTTTAATCTTTCTTCTTGACTGTAGTAATTAACCTGGGAGCCTGAAGTTACAAAATGACCTACAGACAGGGCAAATGAACAGGATTAGCTGTTACAGGAAGTTACGCAGAGTAGTGTTTCGTTTTTACAGCTAGTAGAACAGCAAGCCTTTGAGTAGTACCTTTTCTTTTACTGGCCCATCTTCTCATTGAAATCTTTATTCCAGAAGTTTTTCTAAAGATTTTCATACACTACAAAATGAAATTTGTTTCATATCCACTCATTTACAATGTAAACTATTCAATGTGGGAGTACTGAGAGGAATCATAATATTAATAATAAATATTCTGAGGGCTGGTATAATGCTTCATGTTGCACATAAAAGGAGACAGAGAGCTTTCCCTTTTAAGATGTGACAACTAGGGAACAAGAAAGCACCAAGTGGACTTGCATGCTGACAAGGGAGGAGTTAAAGGTGAAACTATTTCAATAGATTCATTTTGTCTTTTAAAGCAAAGATTGAGAGAAGCCCTCTCCCTCAAGTTGAGAAGAATACTGAAGAGAGTCTCTGACTGAAGCCTGCAACTTCCAGGTTTGCGGGAAATTTATGTTATCTTTTGCACACAGACATCAAAGGCAGTAGGTAAAGGGAAAAAGGTAAAATAACTGTCAGCACAACACATGTTTTCTGAGGGGAAGAGAGCAGCTACAAGAGAATAAACAAACCAGAATAAAGTATACAAAACAAGCCTGAGTATCTGCAGTTCTTGTTTGCTTATGCTGTAGTAGCACACTCCAAAAATAAACTGCTGAGCTGGAACTCAGAACCTCAGTCTCAGAAGAAAATAAAAGGTTTTTCTCACCTGATTTTGTATGCTGAATTTTGTAAACATAAATAATAGATCTATTATCTTTGCACTCAGAACAATGTTGAATGTGCTCTTTGATGAATTCTAAGAATAAAATCTGACAATTTAGTGAGAGATAAAGCTTCATTGTATGACAACCCTTGGGGAAAACAAACTGCAGGTTTACTGGGCTCTTTGGCTTATCACAAGTCATCATGAATTAATCAGTACTAGAGATGTTCAACAAAAACATTAAGCAGTTTCTTCAACATTCCATTTTTTTTATATTTTCACATATTTCCTACATTTTGTGATGGTTTTTCTTTTTTTTTTTTTTTTTCCTACTTTATTCTTTTACATTTAGGGGGTTGTATTTGTATTTTTAGACTTGTAAAGGTATCTTCTTTTTAATATTCTGACTTGTTATTGTTAGTCTTTTCTGTTCATACAGAAGGGAAAGGGAAGGAAAGCAAAGAGAACAGAAGGTGAAAGATGAAAAATGGACATTGGATCTTCTTGCATGCATATATTAATAAAAACACTATAATTTAAGGAAATTAAGTTCACATTGTGAACCAAAAATAATTAATGAATTCCCTCTGCTTGTATTGACTGCTTCTTGTTATTTCCAGCTCTCCTCCAGATTAGTTTTATTCTGCTAGGAAATTCCTTTTTTGTTTATCAAAATACAAGTAACACCCCAGACACAAGCTTTTAGTTCATATATACTTTATCCGTGGATAGTAGAGTGTACAGCAATTTGTAATGGTTCCAGAAATAAAATATGTTATCATAGAACCCCAGAGTCATTGGGGTACTGGAGATCACCCAGTCCAACCCCTTGCCAAAGCAGGTTCCCTGTAACAGATAACATAGGAAAGCATCCAGGTGGATTTTGAATATCTCCAGAGAACGAGACTCCACAACCTCTCTGGGCAGCTTATTCCAGTCCTCTGTCACCCTCAAAGTAAGCAAGTTCTTCCTCATGCTGCTATGGAACTTCCTGTGTTCCAGTTTGTGCCAATGGCCCCTTGTCCTATTGCTGGGCATCACCAAAAAGAGCCTGGTCCCATCCACTTGACTCTCACCTTTTAGATATTTTGAAGTGTTGATAAGATCCCCCCTCAGTCTACTCTAGGCTGAGCAGTTCTTGATCTCTCAGCCTTTCCTCAGAAGGCAGATACTCCAGGTCCCTCATTACCTTTTTTGACCCTCCAGTGGACTTTCCCCTGAAGTTCCCTGCCTTTCTTGAACTGAGGAGCCTGGAAATGGACACAGTACTCCAGATGTGGCCTCACCAGGTCAGAGTAGAGAGAGAAGTCAACCTCCCTTGACCTGCTGGCCACACTCTATATGAAACCCAGGTGGACCTAGTTTAAAAGCCACCTTTTCCCATCTCCTCTTGCCCAGTTTCCTCATATGTATTGACAAACGAGTGATGATTTTGATGGAGAGGGTTTCACTGACACTGCATGCGTATGGGTCCAGATGTACATGTGGCTACATGTTAAAATTTCTGGCAGAGGCTTCGTTTATTTTCCTTTTTTTTTCCTTTCTATCCTTTTCCACACTTGTTCTCAAAAGAAAGAAAGGCAAGCAGAACCTTGCCTACACACCGAACATCTATGAACATGAAAATAAGACAGTTAACTGCAAGGATTCTGGACTTTCAGCCCAACCTGAAGAAACAGGACCATTGCTGTCATCATTCAATGATTGAGCCCTGAAGCCAGAAACACTCTTCATTTAAAACTATTCTGTGTACTATTAATAATATACAGGTGATAAAAAATCATATTTCCTGTCACTTCATCTGCGGACTCAATTTTCTCCTGCTAGCTTGGAATTACTAGGTTTTTTTCTGTTTACATACTTTGTATTTTAGGCCGTTCAGTATAACTTGCTATTTTGTGCGCTATGAAGCAAAACATTTTATGGGTTTCGGCTTGTAGAAAATGAAACCAGCAGCAATCCTATAAACACCTGGAATTTCAACCTACTTCTTTAATGGTAACATTCTTGCTTTTATTTTCCATTCAATTTTGTACCGTACACAAAATAAAAAAAACAGTAATTTGATTTGATAAAGTGGTCTTCTGTTGCACATCCAGGAGAGAGAGCAGAAAGCTGTGGGGTGCAGGCACCAATAAACCATTGTTTACTATAGTGCCCTGACACTGCAGAACAGTTGCGGACTGTGATGAAGGCTGTGGAAATGATACCTTGCAATTTACTGACTGATCATTAGCATAACTAAGATGCTTAATTCTCTGAAACTTATGTACGCTTCTTCATGGAAAGCTCCATCAGTTAGGCTTGAAAAAGTTAAAGATATCTTTGTCAGAGAAAAAAATCCATGTTAAAGCCACATTAAAGATGAAAAAATTTCATTGCCTGAGTCAGACTTTGTCATTTAGACAGCAAAGAATGTAACATGGTATCACTGAGAATGGGTCTGGGTATACTTGCTAGAACTATACAGATAGAAGAAGGGAGAAATAAGAAGACGTACTAGATTTTAGTGTATTATTTAGTGTTATTTCCACTTTTATTCTAAGTGAAGTAAAACAACTCCACAAAGCACACAAAATAAAGTAAAAGCAACAAGGTTTCCACAGCTACTTTAGAATAGACTGCATTACAAGTTCCATCTTCCACCAAAAATCCAAAATTATATAGTTAAGTATACTCCCCAGCTTTTGCAGGAATAGAATTCTGATGAATAAAAAACACTAGCAGCAGCAAACTGTGCAGGCAGCACGTTGTTTTTGAATTCCTCTCAGTAGACAATTACACATGCTGACCTCTGTTGTATACATGAAAAGTAATTCCCGTGTCTAAGGTATATAGCAAACATTCTATGGAAGCAGAATCATCACATAATTATTTTGAAAAATTAAATTGCTTTTTAATTTCCAAGATTAATGGGCAAAAAGTAATCTCACAAACTTCTACAGAAGTTATAGCTCAGAAATCATCAAACAATGTTTTTTTTAATTTGAATTACTTTCACACTGAAACCCTGTACATCCAATTTTAGCCTAGTGCACATTTTTGCAGCTGAATGTACAATTGGAACCTCTGGAAATAAGAGCTTTTACTATGGAAATGCTGGCATGATTTTAGCTAGGGTCAGCATACAAAACATACTGTAATATGCTTTAAAACTTGAGATGGAGACCAGAAGTCTGAGTAGCAACAGTAGCAAACCCTATATGCATGAAGCACAAGAATATATGTCATACATGACTACTGCTACTGGCATTACTCTGATTTAAATGTCAAAATAAACCTCATTTTAAATCTATCTGAAAAGGAGATGGTAACAAGAAAGGTATTTGCGCATAAAAACAAAAATCTTCATAGAAAGTATGAAAGATATGGAAAAGCATCACATTCATTACGTATGAAACTAAATAATCAGAAAAAAAATATTTTGAAAACACTGTTTTGGTGAGTGACAAGTGGGAGCAGTTTCCTCAAGCTGAAAACTCAGCACTGGAATGTCAGAGCACTCTAATTTGTCCATCTGCATAGTTTTAAACTAGCAGGTTAGACGCAAGCAGAAATATAACAGTCCAGTCTGGATGAAACAATGGACTGATATGACAGTAAATGATCCGAGAAAATGAGCTCTCTTTGGCAACATTCATAAGGCAGTGGTAAAACAGCCTGTTCACCTCATTAATGTGGATTTAAAATGAGTGTTCAGGATTTTGAATATAAAAGTGTTGATTGTCAGATAAGTGGAGTCAGATGGAAAACGACGTCCCTGCTAATTTTTCCAATGTTTAATGGCAAGTGACTGTACATGTTTAATTCATTTGAAACAGTCCTTTCATTTTCTACCCTTTCTTATTTCTCTCTTTATTCCTTATCTTCCAATTTTTCATTCACCTACCCCTATGCTTCTAAGCTTGATATAGCTATTCATTATGCCTTTTTCTCCTGGTCATTTCACACAGTATAAATCCATATGCTAAGCTGTGCATTAGCCTGCATCTTCAGGTACACAGACACTTGCCTATCTTGGGCTTTGTGAAACAAACACTAGCACCAGTGTGGACATGGACTAAATCTAGGAGGATAATTCTCATTCTTTCCCACAGGTGTTACTGAAGGGGATTCATTTTCTTGTAATCCTTATGATGACTGTAACAACTGGTTACAGCACAGAGTCATGGAGTATCTGCTTCTAAACTCAGCTCAGGACTCACCAGTACACAATACTCCAGATACGGCCTCAGCAATGCTGAGAAGGGTGAATCACCTCTCTTGACCCTCTGGCATTACTTTGTCTAATGCAGTCAAGAACACTATTAGCCTTAGCTGCAAGGACACATTGCTAACTCATGTTCAACTTGGTGTACACCAGCTTCCCTACATCCTTATCTGCAAAATTTATTTCCAGCTGGGTGTCCCCCAGCATATTCTTGAGGTTTTTCTTCTGGTGCAGGGCTTTACACATCTTCTATTTCTTTCTTTGTTCCTTCCTTCTTTCCTTGATTAAGTAGATATCAGTTAGATCAGCTTTCATCCACAAGATGAGATTTAAAAAAAAATAGCACACAGGAATTTTAACTGATTTCTTGGTAAGAATATAAATGGTCCAGAATATAAAAAAATTAATAGATTTTCATATGGTGTTGACGATTTTGTGTAGTCAGCACTGGTCTGTCTTGTGACTTCTGGGAAAGAATTTCTTAGCAATACTTTGCTCAAAATAAATACAATTTTAAAGTCATTGTTCATATGTGAGGTTATTTCTAGTTATACAGATTTCCAAATAATGAATGTGAGATCTTTGTCATACTTTTATAGTATCTCAGGATACATGGTCAAGTAGAAAAGTCACATTTAATATATTATGAAATGAAAAAAAATTAAATATTGGAGATTTTATACGGACAACATGGAAATAAGGAAAAGGATATGAAGTTGAATTTTATATAACTTTTTTTAACATAGAATAAGCCAGTAAAACCAATTGCATTTGCAACGTGGAAGTGATTGATTTAAATATATATTTAAGTATTTGGGTGAGAAACCTGATTTGTGCTTGCCAAAAGCTACATAAATCTCAGCTGAGGTAGGTGATGGAGATGAGGGAGCCAGATTTTCCAGGTCAGAGAAGAAGGATGCTTATTTTAGCCTGGCATGATTTCAAAACTGACACTACATCAATGCAAAAAGTAGGCCAAGGCAATATGGCAAGAGTCAGCATCTCATGTTAGATATTTCCAGTTGAAAAGTGCACAGATAACAAAGAAAGAGAAAGTTACCTGCCAATAACTAGATTTCCTTCAGACATCTTGTACACATGATTATTTCTTTTGTAAGTGATCATGTACTCTTGAAGTTAAAGACTTTTCTTGCTGCTTTTGCATTATCTCGAGAGACTACGTATTTTCCAGTCTCTCCACTTAGTTCATTCTCAGGCATAAAAGGCCTTCAGTAAGCTACCAACTGCACATTTCCATAACATGAAAAGACTTCCAGTAAAAAGCAAGGAGATTTGGAAGTGAATGTGACCATCTCAGAAGAGTCTCAGGTAGTGGAAAATAAGTCTTTGTTCCATGCACATATGTACAGATGGTTGCTCATGCATGTTTGCAAGAATCTGTTCTTTCCTTTAGTAGATTTGAAAAAGGATAAACCGGCTTCCAATTGCTGTCCTAATTTCTGTGTATTTCTTCATAGAATTAACCAAGGGTTTGAAACTCCTCTCCTGAATACTAGTATTCAGTCCTTATCTTTTGAAGACACTGAGGAGGATACTTGGCTTAATATATGCAGTTTATAGATTTTGAATTATTACACCTACTCATTGAATCAATAATGCAGGATTAATATTTTGTATAACTTGGGAATTCAGAAAGTCAGAAAGAATTTTATAGCCAGTTCATATTAATTTAGAATCCCATTTATCTCATATGAACTTAATTCCTGTATTTTCTTCCAATTAAGCAAAAACAAACAAACAGAAAGCATAGATGAGAACTAAGAAAATTGAAAATCTTTTTAACACCTTAAATGTAGCCATTTCAAAATGTAAAAAGCTCCCTCAACATAAAGATACTTACAATGTCCCTAACTTGAATCTCCCACTCTCAGTTATGTTGTGCTGTGATACAAGGGAGACTCAAGCTCTAACGTTTTGTCAAGATTACAAAAATAGTTTAATGACTTGAGTCAGCAGTGCAGTAGTTACTCTCAGCTTCTGTGTAATTCAGATTTCAGACCTTAAAATCACATTATCACTAACTTTTTTACATCCTCCTGAGATGTTCCTAAAATTCATACTGACAGGTATGCCATACACACTATATGCATTCAGCTGATAGGTGTATAGGGTGATGGTCTAATCCTAAATATCATTGCAAATCATTGTATCAGAGTTAGAATATTCTCTTTGCTATCAACAAAGAATATTATTGTGCTGTTTTTATTTCAGTCAGTGTGAAAGTGTGAAATCTACTACATTGCAGTTAAAAGGTACACAAGTTCTTTGACTGAAATAATTATTTTGTTGATAGCATCCAATGTAATATATGACTGAAAGAAATATGCACCAGAAAGAGTTTAGCTGCTATTCAGGAATTAAAGCCTTTTCTTCCGTAGTTTTAACCTAGCTGTCATCATTCTTTCAGTGGACTGGAGTTAGTTCAATGAGAGAAAAAGAACTACAGCAAGCAATCTGTATCCCAGATTATAGATCAAATCTGATTAGCTCAGCTTCATTACTTTGAAATCCTTTTTGGGTTTTATCAGTTTGGAACAGATTTCTTTTGATTTGGTCTGGTTATTAATCATAAACACAAAAGACTGTTTTACTTGAAACAAGCTTTTCTGAAGATTAGAATCTAAACTCAAACGTATACTCAATTTGTTATGAGCCCTGGCTATGACAATTTAAACCATACAAAGTAATCAGCAATGTCACTTTCCTTCCTAGTCTTATTATTTGAAAATTAATATCAGGCTATATTGTGTGTGTTCCACTTATTTACAATAACATAAAAAATGTTAAACAACTTACTTTTTCAGGATTCATCTTCAATTTTGGGTGTTCCTTGGATGTCAGGACTTGATTCCTTCAGGATTTGTGCATCTCTAGATAGGTCTTTCCATTTGAGTGCCCTGAATCAACCCACATTTTATCCACCTTCTTTTTCAAAAAAACAGTTTTCCAGTGGTGATATACACAGTCCAGCCTCATGAGGATAGCTTGATACTATACTCTAAGGCATATGAGAGCTCTACCAGCAGATGCTACGGACTGACAGCTGAATAAAATCCTAAGTGACCAATGCAGTTAGTAGCCAGTAACAATCATTTCCAGGTAAGAACAAAAAATGTACCAGACTGCAAAAAATACCTTTCATGCAGATGTTTGGAAATTGAGATGACAGAGTTTGTTTTAATAAAATACTCATTGAACTATGCATCTAAATCCTTTTCCTAATATTCTTTTCCCTGTTGTATTGACATCAGTGGATACATTTTGAGGTTATATCTGTATTCATAGGAGGCAAATCTAAAATTCTCTACTGTCTAGCAGTATCCTGCCTCAGGCTTTATTGAATAATTCAGTGCTTCCTTTTGTCAAGTACAAGTATTGCCTATCAAAATTTGTCAAATGTATATTAAACATTTAATGCATAATTAAGCACATAGAAATTATATTAATTTCTAGAATATCTTGACTTTAGCAGAGGGAAATGAATAGCCACAACACTTTGATTCCACAAGTAATAAGCTACTGTACAAGGAATGAGAGACGTAATTCTGCTAAAAAGCAATGGGAACTAAAGAATTCTGTTGTGGCTTGCTAAGAGAATGTTTTTCAATTTTCAGGGAAAATGTACGAGTTTTCTCGTGGATGTTTCATCAAAATTTAGTGAATATTTAAAAATGAAAATCACCATTACAGTTTCTTTTGTGTCAATCAAATGTCTATGCTCATTTTGAGGCTATATAAAAGTTAACCCAAATCATAGAAAGAACAGTAAGAAAGACTAAAAAAGTAAGTATGGTATTTTTTGGAAATATATTTGGATAAACTTATTTTCAGAACTTCTTTAATCAATTTCTGTGCTCCCGTCACAACAACTTTGGAAGAAAATAATAACTGGAAGTTCAAACAACTTTTCCCATAGGATAGAGTCCCCTGGGAAACAATACAAAAAAGATACATACTTGTTTTTACTTCTTGTTCTTGGCAATAAAATGTCATTTTCCATTCCCTATATACAATTATTGATAATGAAATCAAGATTCATCTGGTGAAAACTATGTGATAATTCCCTGCTTCAAGCCACTGTGATGTGTGTTCCCATAGAGCTAGTTAAGAGTAGTTGATACTGTTGAAGAGTATGTTCACTGTCTCCTGCTAGTGTAAAATTCCATACATCTGATAATGATGTTAGGATGTCAGTTTTCATCTCCTGAGGATCTGCACACTACTCACTTATCTTTCGGCACCATATGAGCAGACTTCAGGGCTATTACAGAGCTTAAGTAAGATTAAATAGAATACAGTCACAGGGGATTCACTCATTTGGAGCAGTAGGATGGGTCAGAATACAACTATTCTATCTGGATTTAAATGTGCTGAACATTCATCTACTATTAGTTAGCCTATGCCATTGATACTATTCATTCTCACTGTGTTTTCTTACTTGAAAAAAAGTCTCATTCATTTTATGACCTTTTGGAAATGTGGCATTTATAATAGTTGAAACGGTGCCACCAAAATATAGTAATGGTTTGATTACAGCTGAAATTCAACTTATTTTTAGTTCATTTCTTCTTGAACTTTTGAAGACTTACGTGCATAATCTTTGCATAAATGAAAGCTAAGCTGCTAGCAGTGATTGCTGTAATGTAGTTATAAATACCATCAGATGTATTCTTGGTCTATTTATTTATTTATTTATTAAATAAACAACACTCACTGTTTTCAAAGCACAGTCCTTAACACTCAGCTGTGAAGAATTCAAGCAACTAGTTGAGCAAAGGAAATTCTCAAAATATGTTTGACAATAAGGGCTTGTAACAGCTTGGTTTTCCTTTCTTCCTATTACACATTACAAAGGAAATTATTAAAGACTTTTGTTATTCATGTGTTATTTTAACACCACAGTTATCAAAGCCGTATGGAAGCTCAATAAACTATTTTCAAATGGCCAGTTTTCCAGCCACAACAACTATAATTTCAAATAAATCATATAGAATTTTGAAGACATAGTTTTTAAAGAATTATAATGTAGAGCTGTAAGCACATTTTCTGGACCGTTTTGAATCTTTAGAGATTGTGACTTAAAACCATAGTAACAAAATCTCTGGTGCATTTGGAAGGTTCTACCTTTCTTTTCTGAAACAAACAAGCAAAGAAAAGACTAACAAGCAAATTAATCAGTCAGAATGTTAATAGTCTAGAGGATGTGCCTGACATAAAATGCACGGTCAGATAAGAGTTGATCAATCACTGAAAAAATAAGTCATTACCAAAAAAGCTCAGGTCACATTTGAACAGTTTTGGAGTCTGTTCAGTTAAGTACCAGAGGGCCCAGCAAGAGAGTAACATGACTCAACTGTGTGCACAGACATTCACATCAAAATAAAAGGAGCACATACACATATGCACAAACTGACTTTCAGTGAAAGCTCCCCAGAGATGTTACAGAACTTGTACCAACTGTGAAATAATAAAATCCAGAGAAAAAATGTGAACGCATTTTAAGTCCTTGTAAACGTCTCTCTTCGCTTGTGAAACAGAACAAAAACTCAGATCAAAATGCCATAATACCAGAAAATTCAGATGCAATTCTGTTTTGTGAGCAGTTATTGAAATCTATCTTCACATCAGTTCATACCGAGGAGGTCATAAGAGCTTTACCTTCAAGTCCAGTTGAAAGTAATTTTGCTTACAAAAATAGTTTCATTTAAGTAACTTAGATGAATAAAGCTGCAGGATCAGACTCCTAAAAGATGAACTTTTGGACTGTTAAGCTCAGCAGGAAAGATATAATATTCTTTTGAATGCAGTATTAACTGTTTTCCTTTTTCTCAAAAATATAATGAAGTTCTTGTATCTGGCATAATGTACTCAAGTCTTTTAAGTGCTCTTTGTGAGTGAAGGGCAGTTGTAGTAACTCACTACAGAGCAGAATGTTTTACAAGATGTTTCCACATAGTGAAATTTGATTCCAGTGCTCCTAATGAGAAAGCTGTGTTAAAGAGAGAATCGAAAGATGTAAACACACTTGTTTTCTTCACATGATTCTTGCTAGATTCTCACTAGCATTTCCATATAGAAGCAAACATTCTTAGGGTGAATATTTACTTATCTTTCTTTTCCATATGAAATATTTGTCTACCCTTGGCCTTGGCTTCCTCTTGGGGCACAATTTTGTTAAGCAAAACAGCAAAAGATAAGATAATATTCATCTCTGCTTGGCTACAGCAGGAAAGCTAGAAAAAAAAAATGCATTCATCTTTGTCCACATGGCAGTAGCAAGAACAAAGCATATTTATGTTTTTCCTATGTATGACAATGAGCCCCAGATAAAAAATGTATTTCTTTGTCCCTGAATCTAGCAATGGCAAGGACAAAATTACACAGACTCCAGTGTTACTTGTATGCAGCAGGGAAGGAAATATTTGCATTAATTTGAAAAGAATAAAGAGCAAGTCAATTTTTGAGGTTTTGTTCAGAAGACCACAAATTTAGGCTTTTAGAAAATATACTCTTCTGCTAGCGTCCAATACTTGCCAAAGTCTCAATCTTATATAAATGAACTCTCTATGCAACCATGCCTCAAATTTTAGGAATCACCCTACTGGCATCCAAGGGATCTCAAAAATTTACTCAGATATTATTGGAGCCAAGATTTTTTCACTGTTACATACTGTCAGCCTTCAGTGAGGCTGTTGCGAGCCTTGAGTAATTGAACTGAATACAGAAAATATGACACAACATAATTAACAATGACAAAAGAGGTGTATTAATATTGAAGTTACATATGCTCTAAAACAATGTCACTTGCAATAGGAAATACAGTAAGAAAATGGGGTTAACAATATAAATCTTAGTAGATAAAGACACAGAGTTGAAATAGAGCTTATGACCCTCACTCTGAGCTCAAATACATGAATGAGAGTTTTACATCAAAGCTGCTTGGAAAACTAAGGGGGAGTTTGTCCCTCTGAATGCAACTCCAGATGAAATATACTGTAGTTCTGCATATCTTTTTCAGGATGATTTAATGTGCAAGTTCCAGTTTTTCTGAAGGGGGTTCCTCTGGATTTTGTCTTCTTTTCTTATCTGCATGTGCTAGCTGGACCCAGAGAACACAAAGGTAAATTGGCTGATCAACAGTTTCTTCAAGAACAAACTAAAACAATAAGACAGAACATTGTCTAAAACAAGCAAGCAAAAAAAAAAAAAAAAAAAAAAAAACCAACACAGAAATAACAAGAATGGAAATACAATGGCTCCCTGAAAAATAAACCAGAAGTTGCTGTGCTCAGCTTGCTGCAGATGAGTGAGCTGCTAGCATAATAGGAAGTGAAAGAAAAATAAATTCAGGCAGGGTGATGAGAAGCACTTCTTTCAGTTGCTGAAAAATAAATGTGAGACGTCCCCACAGGGCAAAGCTGTGAATGCAGAAAACACTAGGGTCATTCAAGTAATGATTGTGTGTGTCTTGGGAAAATAATGTACAACGAAAGGATGAAACTCAGTGGGTCAAATGGCCTTTTTCATTCGCAGTATTCATGCACCACTGCTGTCATAATGCAAAGTATGTTAAAAAGAAATGATTAGATGCTGACTGTGAGATCTCCTCATCAGAAACTCAGCTCCATATGTATCTGGTTGAAGAACCTCTGTTATATGACTCTCACTGAAACTAGTTGCAATTTAACCCTTCCAAGAGCTTTATTACCAAGCTCATTATTTACTTACTCTAAAATGGAAACTGTTCAAGTGTTTCCTGTACAGGTGCAGACCAAGTATCTTTAGGCATTCAGCCACTAGTTTTGGTGGGGAGTATGCAGAAAGAAAGTAAAGTTTCTAATACGGGCATGATTTTCATGACTTACACGCCCAAACACAGTAGTAAAGACACCAAGATAAAAAATCCTAAGTGCTCTTAGAGGCACATCATCTATTGCACACCTGTCGCATCCTGTCCATAAGGAGAGAGAGGGGGTGAAGGTGTTTTTTGTTGGTCCTCTATAATATCTGATAACTTAAAAGACATGAGTTTTAAGTCCTAAATCATAATCTCAAATGCAGTACTAGAGAAAGGTTACACGTTCTATCTAAGAACTTAGAAGTCCATGGGCACTTTAAGACGTGCTTCATCAAAATGTATCTAAGAAATGTATAAGACCACTAGAGTTGCCTTTACCTATTTGAAATTAAATTTCTGTATATGCTTTTCTGTTAGAATATGTGCTTCACTGGAATTGAAATGCTTTGAAAACTGAGGTCTACTTTATTCAAACTAAGCTCAGGGAGAAAAAACAAACTCAGAATATCTCATCTTCCAAAGTTCAAAAAATGTTAAAGTATTTACTATTGATGTTTTTCAGCATTAGCTTTTTAAAGTTTTCATTTCTGAAACTTACATCTACTTCAAATGGATTTAATTTTCATATTACTGTGAGAATATTCTTATAATATTGACATCATATGTTATGCTGTATTATTATGCCATTTGTATTGTAATATTATCACATTTAAATGACAAATCTGCTCAGGGAAATGAAAGGCTTTCAGAAAATCTTGAAGCTTTTTTCAGTTGTTGTATTTCTATAGCAAAGGATGATTTCTGTTCTCCATCTTTAGTTTCTACTGGGCTTCAAAAACAGTTTTGATTCTCTTTAATACGAAAGTGAAATTATAACTTTGGTTCTTTTCAATTTGTGATAATATATCATTTGAGGAGTATACAGTTTGTAGGGAAAGGAAGGCAAATCTAGTTGAAATGTTGTTATACCCTAAATATATGCATACTATTTGTCTAAAAACTAATTCATAGGTATATATTTTGACCATTTGATAACATGACACATGAATGCGGGTAAATGAATACGAAAAAGCAATGTGTGTGAACATTTGATGAAAAATCAAACTATTACACAGATGAGTCAGTCATTTTGTCTCCACTTTCCATTTACTAATAAAATGCTCACAGCTTTGTTTGTGCTTATCTGTTTCATATGTTTAGAAAGTTCCTCTTTTTTGTATGTACATGCATATTCATATACATGTTCATTTTCTTGTCTTTGTTAAGACAATTTCCTGTTTAGAAAAGACTTGTTTATTAACTGGCAACATGAAAACAGCCAAGAATCCAGATAACTAATCAGAAAAGGCAATGTAAGACTTTCAAACAAGGGTTATGGTTAATGAGGATTATTCCAGATAGTTTGTATATGAATTCTACTTGCATAATAATTAAATATTGGAGTTACTGTGAATTTGAAGTGACTACGGTATACATGGCAAAGGTGGAATCAAGATGGTCACTGGAGAATGCTGCTTTTTCTTTCTTTTTCTTTTTCTTTTTCTTTTTCTTTTTCTTTTTCTTTTTCTTTTTCTTTTTCTTTTTCTTTTTCTTTTTCTTTTTCTTTTTCNTTTCTTTTTCTTTTTCTTTTTCTTTTTCTTTTTCTTTTTCTTTTTCTTTTTCTTTTTCTTTTTCTTTTTCTTTTTTTCTTTTTCTTCCTTTTCATTTTCTCTCTTTTAAGCATTCTAGTAGAGTTCAATATGCTTTCAGAGTGTTCTTTTTTTTCTTCTTGATCATATAATAAAAGCAAATGGACTGTTATAATTTCCAACTCTGCTTTTCACTAGCATGACATCATTAACACAGCTAGATGGAATACTAGTGCTAACATGAAAGTAGCTATTCTGAAATAACATTATTTTTCAGAAAGTTTTCACTGGGTCACACAGACTTAAGAGAAATTCTTTCAGAAAGAGATGGTATCTGAAATTTATTCCACAGTCTAATGGTTGTAGAATTTGGTCTATGTGAAAGATAAAAAACTTGCTCTGAAAATAAGCAAGTAAAGAAGCAAATAAACAAAACAAAAAAAAAAACCCCGCTTGATCTGAAAACACCTTAATTTTATAATCTGCAATGAAGTTTTTTGTGTCTTTACAAGTTGAGCAGAAGATTTTGTATATTTTTACTTTAAATTTAGAACACTTAACTGTCCTTTGATGTCCTGGTTGTTTGTAACATTGCTTAGATAGCATATATAACAGCAGTAAGGAAATAGATTGGAAATACTGATATATATCTCAATATATGAATTTTGTAGCCCTTTGAAATACAGTGGGCTACCATAGGTTCTCCTTGCAAATGATATGAAAAGCTGTTTGCTTCTGATTTAATCTGTCCGAATCTGACTAATCTAGTCAGAACAGGTTTTTAGCACTTTTAAATCCCTGCCTTAATTTAGCTGTGCAGACCGGGAACTCTTAGGACTATATAATGGTTTATTTGATATGATCCATATAATATATGTTTTCTGTGTAATACTGCTATTTTAACATGGTTTTGTTTCAAGATTTAGGAGTCTGATTTTGCCTTTGTTGAACAGCTAGAATGCTTCCTCAGCTAATGATATATTTCGTCTTGTATTTGCTTTTTAAATTGGTTTCAGATTTTTGGCTTGTCTAAGTTGTCTAGACTCTATAGTAAACAGTTTTCTTATACAAGTCAAAATTGGCTAACTTGATGTGTCTTTCTATGGTGTTACGAAAAGGCAAAATATTTAGCTTATCTGTTAAAGGACATAATATATACACACATACTTAGTAACATATAGTACACTTTTTGGTGTGTATTTTGGATAAGTGTTTAGGTCACATTCTAGCCCTTATCGATTTTATTTATCTTATCTTATGCCTTGTTTACACTAACATTAAACATGCTTAGAAAAATTATTGTAGGGATATAATTTTACTTGCTGGCTAGTAAAGAGTTAATATCATTTGAACTTCATATTGATAAGAGCTTCTTTTCTGTATCTGCAGTACGTGCTAGACGTAGATGACTCCTTTATGACCTTGTAGTATCACTGTAGGATCCACCACAAGCCCAAAGGTTCAAGTCAGGCTAAACTTTGTCCTTGTTACTTCAAACATCAGAACATTCTGGATATACCCGCTCATTTAGAAAAAAAGAAAAAAAAAAAAAAGGAAAAAAAAAGGGAAAAAAAGCTTCATTGTTATGAATAAGACATTTCTTGCCAGAACTTTTCATGTCTGAAGGCATGCACAGCCTGAGAAAACTCTGAAAGAGATCCCTGACAAGCATTGATGTTTAAACAAACTAGTTCAAGAAAATGATTGTTTTGATATTCAGCCAACTTTTATTGTTTCACTGTTGAGATAGAACACATATTACCCCAACTTGTGTCTGTGATGAAAGATGTTATCAAAATAACCTCAGGTGAGATCATATAGCCCTAGTCAGAAGAACAGAAGTTTACTAGCTACAAAGAAATTCAAAGTTAAGGTAGCAGCTTGGAAGATGTATGCCACAAAATCAGGCACAAAAAACAGAAGGAAAATGCAGCTTACAGATCACTTGTAGAATATTATTTATGCAGTCAAAGTCCTTAAGATTGACCTCAAGTTTTTATCCAGCTGTGTAAAATACCATTCCAGCAATGATAATTGTTGTTTAAGTAATAAACACATTAGTGGTCTTGTTAATAATAGTTGCAACCAAGTGTACTTATGGCATTGGAAATAATAACCATTTTAAGGCCGTCATCAACTGGATTTTTAGCATAGTTGGATTACAGGTAATTTTCAGGTGTTTTGAGAAAATAAATGTAATTTTTGAAGTCCAGTTCTCTCGCTGCGCAGCAATTTATGTTCATGCAGCCTGTAGGCACAAGAGTTTCATTGTTCTGTAGAAAACTGGCTTGCTATTCTCTTTTTCATGCTGAATGAAAGTAATTGACCGCATTTAATGTAGCTTTTGTCCAAAAATGGTGGCCTGAAGTTCTGCTTTTGCTGTGTAAGACCAAAAAACACTTCAACTACAAGGACCCATGGAAGAAGATGCTGTGAAAAAATCAAAATTCTGTGCACTATCTGTGATGACTGATCCATTCTTTGGAATAGTTTATCTTCAAAGTTCATGGTAGAATTATATTATTGTCTCTTATTAGTATTTTCTTGCTACAGATTTCTCAAGAATGCTTTCCCTCTAAGAGATATCTAAGAACAGTGTTTGATTTTGGAGGCATTAATAAAAATGTATAAAAAATTCATTGTTGATCCTTCTTGGACTTCAGCCATCTTGATTATGTGGTAATTATTGTTATATTTCATGGTTTGTTTACATTTTTGCAAGCAATTCTTTCAGCTTGTCATTTTTTCCAGATCAGATTGCTTTACTCATCTTCATAAGAGTTTCAGATTTTGTGGTTTGATTTATATGGTAACCTTGAAACAAGGAGAGATATTAACACATCATTCTGTTTTAATGAATGGCTTGTCGGGTACTGGATGACTACTTCAGTGGCCAGAAACTCTTTTACTCCAGGCACTGATTAGAAGGGCAAGCTTTCAGGCTCTCAGTCATATCATGTGCCTCACTTCATTTAATATTCAACAGCAGGCAGAAATAGCATTGGTCTGAAGGACTCATTTGATTAGTAATGACTGATATTTCTGTACCTCTCCTAAACTTGTTTTCACTTTTTATACATTTAACCATTAAGAAATGGCATGACTTGGAAATACTGAAACCAAGGTTATGCATGCTGCCAAATAGTTCTTCAGACCAGAGACAAGGAGCTTTGTGTGTTGGTACAGGAACAATTTACCCAGGTGTTTCAAAGGCAGACATCTCCTTATCTGCTTGATGTTCTCTTAAATACAGTTGCTTTCTTTTCTTTTTTCCACATTCACATTTATTTATTTATTTATAATTTTTACTGGTGTCTTTGATTCCAGAAGGAAGATGCATCTTGTGACTAGCATTTTTAGATCATGCATTGACTGCATGATCTCCTGCTTATTACAAACCAGAAGACCCCGCAAATGACTTCAGGTGACACAGTGATCTAAAAAGTCTAGGATCTCCACGTGCACTGTGCCCGACCAAGCAGGCTCAGTGTACAGCCTCCAGTTTTGTATGTGTGGCAGTTCTCCCTAGTTTCAGAGTATCTCCCTAAAGATTAAACATTTCCTGAGCACCCTTCCCCTCAAGAAATGCACTGATACTTCAGGTCACTGTGATCAGAGAAAATCGAGTCTTAGTATTATGAAACACGGTTCTTACTAACTAATTGAGCTGCTTCATCAAGTTTTCATAAAACAGTTTTAGAGTGCCATACACAGTGAAGGAGTCCTTGGGCTTTTAGTTTGTTCATCTGTTTATCTATCTATTTACCTGATTGTGAGTCCACCCTAGTGGATTTCAGATACTCATATTAGTCTTAGATGGAGTTCTACTTTGTTTTAAATCATCAGTAATTCAGCAATTTCTATTTGACTAATAAACATTGGATGACAGTTCTGGCAGTGGGAGAAGTTTCTGAATTGCATGGAACTGAATTCTGAAATGGAGAAGCTATATTTAGCAAAATGATGATTGCCTGGGAAATAAGCTGCAGTTATTCATAAGGAGATATCTCTTAGCTGATGCTTTTTTTTTTTTTTTTTTGTTTCCAGATACTCTCAGCAAATGCGGACGGGATCTTTTGCACTCTGTAAAATAAGTTTCTCATCAGATCCAAGAGCAAGAAAGAGACCAGCTCCTGTGCAGCACGGGTATCTGACACAGATACAATCATATAATGAATCCAGTCTTCCTAAATCCTAAGATACCTGGGTGATAGTGATCAGATATCAGTTGTATGTCAGTATATCCACTGATTTTATCCTTGATATCATTTAATCATATGCTATAACGTCCCATCAAATCACCAAAAATGTGTAGAACTATGCTGGG
The DNA here is from genome assembly GCF_002078875.1 of Numida meleagris. NCBI lineage: Eukaryota > Metazoa > Chordata > Aves > Galliformes > Numididae > Numida > Numida meleagris. The sequence goes on along the minus strand of NC_034412.1, from coordinate 67,984,848 downwards.
AAAACCTTCCGAAATTTCCGTGATTTGCTCAGTCTCTAGTCTTTATTGAACTTTGACATTTTCATGGAGGAAAAATAATTATTTACAAAAAAAAAATGCATTTTCATTTATTTGCTTTTTAAATTCGGTGTTCATCTCTGTCTTTCAAAGTCTTGAACTTCGCTTCAGACCGTTTTGTTTTGGCATTTCACTAACTCATGTACTTTTGTTATCTTGTAGATATTGTCTCCTGTTCAAAGTTCAACAAGGTGATTCTGATCTACTAATTAATAATTATGGTCAATATGCATTAGTAGATTTAGCGTCAATATGAGATTGTGTTCTTTCAGTGTAAAGCAAAAGGAATATTACTTGTTTCTGTTAGTTACGAATTTAAGAACCCTTTCACTGGAAATTCCCCTTAAAATAATTTTTTGAATTAGATTGTCTTTATGCTGACTGTAAACTTTTCATGATTGTTTGTCATGGGTTTCTACCTATTTTTTATTTTTGAGACTGTTAGTCTAAATGTTATAATCAACCATTTACCAGCCTTAAGCTTCAACTTCACTCTTCTGGCAGTACTAACTATAGACTCATATCATATTCGTTTTAGCATCTGAAATTCAAAATAGTGTAGAAAATGTTTACGGAAAATAAAAAACATCCGCTGTTAACTGACCTAATTAAAAGCCCCATCAAATTAAGTATAAAATCTGAGATGTTGTGTGTGTGTATGTAGTACCAAATGAATAAAACCAGAGGGACACAGTGATGTATTATTTGAAGTTGTCCACAATAAGTGATCTGGGAGCAAAGAGGGATTGTTAAATACACTTTGAGAGTGTGCTGAAGGAGAATAAGAATGCATAGGAAAAGGGGAAGCTGGGGACAGACTGTTTTACAACCAAGCAAAATGCATCTGACAAATGAATGATGGCCATTGCATTGATACTTCTGTGCATTTTTAAAATATAGATGTACATTGCATTTTTTTCAAAGAACCGGGCAAAACAGTACTTGATCCTGTAAAGGAGCCTTTAAGAAAAAATTCAATGAAAGCAATAAATACTAACAAAACACTAAATTACCAAGGCACAAGCCATGATCAACTTTGCTCAGCTCTTTTGTTACTTTGCTCTGAATTTCAATATTCCTCTGAGTGTGGTTAACTTGTAGGTGGGGACTGAAGTTTACACATACTACCAAAATAATACAGACTTGATTCAGTAAACATTTACACTCTCCTTCCATTCAAGAGCACCTTGATAACATAATTGAGATTGAAGAAAAGAGTAATATAGACTGGGCCTCTTCTGGGATTTCTGGTTGTTTATCCAGCCTCTCATTCATGAGAAGTTATTCTGGAGAGGAATATTCAGGTGTCCTATGGCAGCAGAGAGTTGTTTTGATGCCAGATGTTTTCTCTCTTTTCTTCTCTAGACAGATAGAAATAAATGTAGGGCCTGAAAGACGTATGAGATGAAGAAAGGACATTGATTTTCCTGTTCTGATATTTCATCTCTGTGATCTAGCAGAAAAACAGTACTCCAGAGACATGGGATTTTTGCTGACAAGCAGGGTGTGGAGTTTAAAAAAAAAAAAAGTAACGCAATTAACTGCCTACAATAACTGGGCTCTTTGCCACTTGAGTGGAGCCACTTCTCCAAATGTGTTAGCTTATCTCATGCAGGTGACATACATCACAGATTCTGCAGTGACTTTCCGCAAGGGTGGAGAGCAGCCAGTGACTAGACCATATCTTAGAGTTCAAGAGACTGCATATCTTTTTAATACAGTCATGCTGGAAGGGGCATTTCTTTGTTTCTGTATCTGGATCCCACATTTCATAGTTCAAAATAATAAGCATTCAAAAACAGATTATGAAACACATTAGTTGATTAACTTCATGGTTCATTCCATGTAATGGGAATCTTTGCTACATACCAAGCTCTCTTGTTATTACATTCTGACCAAAGCTATGGACATCAGTATACAATTCAAAGACAAGCAGGTAGTTAGAGTACCCTAAAATTTGTTTTTTTCATATGAAGATAATGGTGATGGTTCTGGATCTAGATAATTTCTTTCTTGCTTTTCTACACTAGAGTTGTTTTCAATTCTTGAATCTTAGTGAATCAGAGAAACAGCCATCCAGGGTATATATTTGTCCGTATTTATGTCAATCTTGTTTTTAAAAGCATTTCCACATACTCAGTGAGGCCAACAAACTGACAATAACTAGGCCTTCTATGAAAGAGTACCTCCATTTCAGTCATTACAATAGCACTGACTTTCACCAGTTGCAACAACATTGTCTGAAACGTCATTCAAAATACAGTATAATATGCAATTTTACCATGCTCTGTACCAGCAGTGTGCAAACTATTCCGAAAGGAAGATTTGAATAGGCTTTTCATGCAAAATTCATACAAAACATGTACAAAAGTATCAACATACATGATAAATTGAGTCTTAAGGCAAGAAAGACTAGGATGATTTTTTTTTCCAGGAAAACCGAAGATGTATTAATTCAGAGAAGTCCATTCACAAAATATTGCATGCATGCATGCAAAGTAAATGTTATATGAACAAATCTGATCCAGCAGTGTTAATGGAAAGTATTATAAATAAACAATGTGAAGTACTGACATGATGCATCCCAGTGGCTGCTGGTGCCAGTATCTACAGTGGGTTTGTATGAATATTGAATGATGTTTCTCATGCCTACTCACATATCTGTAGAATCACCTCAAGTGATCTTTCAGGTAACGAGCTTTTCTCTAAGGAAAGCTGCAATGTGTTTTATAAAAGTAAGTGCAGAAAGTTTTATTCAGATAAACGCTGACTTTTTCTTCAATGAAAGTCCTTATTTAAGACTGAAGAATTTGCCTATAATATTGGCAGACATATCCTAGAAATATGACCGAGACATTTTGACATTTAGTGATACATAATGAATAAAAAAGACAGGAAAAGAACAGCATGAATAAATTTAATCTTCTGAGCTCCTGACTGTAAAGATTTATTTGCAATTCCTGCTAGGATGATGTAATGCTATTATATTGTTTTTTTATTTTATTTCATTTTTGTTAGAAATGTGTGGTTTATAGTGCTGTTACTGATATCTCCCTTTTTGCATTCAACAAAAGGGGTAAGCTTGCTCATTGGCATTGGGCACATTATGTAAGTCACTTGGGAAGAATTTCATGCACTTGTAATACTTTATCGACATGAAAGGAAGCAGAGAAAAGCAAAGCAAAAGATTTCACACAGACTAATATGAAACAAAACTTACACTGTAGAATATTCACAAAAGACTTGGAGTAGAGCTGAGGGGTATCTGATGATACCAGCTATTGCAATAGTATACACAATTCTCAGTTTCTAAAGCTGTATAAGCCCTCAGGTAAAATTTTTCATAATCTTGCACAGTCTCATACAGTAATCCTGGAGCAGTAAACAATTGTTTATAAAAACAGAATTCCATGGATTTCATTGATTGTACTTATGATGCCTTGTAAATACCGATAATCTTTTAAAGAATAAAACTTGGAACTCTGTGCAAGACAGCTGCATATTTTTGTGACACACAGCTGCAGGAAACAAAATATCATTGATGAAAACAAGTTAGAAGAACAAAGAGTTTACTGTAGCCCACATGATGGCTTCAGCTTTGATTCACCAGTGTCTGAGACACAGGAGAACAATTTTATGAGCAGAACAGAGACAAAGTGCAATGGTGCTAGTTGGTGTGGGAGACTTTTATGTGTCTTATTTCACTGACATCTAAAGTAACTAAGAAATTTTTTTTTAAAAAAAGAGAGGGTTCTAATAAAATGCACACGTTAATATTCACTTACTGAAACCTGCTTCTAGTCTTGTAGTCTCAAAGTTAATTTTATTCAGTTGCCTTTTAGCTATAGTATCTTACTCTGAGATCCAAATATAATGACTTTTTCATACTAATTGCACTGTTCTGCATCCAAATCTGGATTTAATCATGTAATTTATTCAATCCAAACAAACATATTTTGTAATTAAGCTTCACACCTGCATAAACTCTGCATTAACTCTAGCTTAAGCCTAGAAAAAATGATTTATAAAGTGAAACCCTAAACCACAATTGTACAGTGACACAGTGAAAAGTATTGTATAGACACAGTATAGCACTACCCTCCACTGTTTAGGTATTCTGATGAGGCCAAAATTTAATGTTTAATTTTTTTTTTTTACTGTAGCCAGCATTGTCATAGCATTTTTTCTTAAATTCTACTACAAATTTTTATTAAAACTGAGTATAGAACTCATATGCTTCTCAAACAACAACAGAAGACTGAAGAATGAGTTTGATATGCAGTGTGAAAAGTTTCCTTGCCCATTCCCATATTTCACATTATTTAACAGACATTTGTCCAGTTGCTCTGGAATCTCTGCAATAACTGCAGATTTCCCAGATAAGTTATTCTTGCTGGTGCACGACGCTTAAAACCAGGACTTATCTCCCAAATATTTAAGTTGCCTACAGTGGCATAGTGGAGAGGATCAGAAAAAAAACAAATTCTGGCTGAGGTAAAGACAGTATAAATAGGACAGAAAAGGAAGGAAAAATATTAATAGTAGTAGTAATAATAATAATAAATACACAAAAGAAATAATGCACAACATAATTGTTCACCATCTACCAGCCAGACCCCAAGCAATGGCAGCCACCCAGCCAACCTCCTCGTTCTACTGTTCAGCAAAATGTTGTATAGGATGGGACATGCCTTTGGCCAGACTGGATCATCTGTCCTGGTTCTGTCTCCTCCCAGATCCCTGTGCGCTCTCAGCCTCCCCACTGGCAGAGCAATGCATGAAGCTGAAATGTCCTTGGCTCTGTGCAGCATTGTTCAGCAAAACTAAAATGTCAGTGTGTTATCAATGTTATTCTCATTCTGAATCCAAAACATAGCACCATACCAGCCACAATGGAGAAAATTAACACTATCCCAGTTGAAACCAGCACAATGTATCAGAAGGCTCTCCTGCCATTACTCCCTTGTTCCTTCCTACCTATTTTCTTTAGGATACACAAATCTAGATGAGAGCAGCTCTACAGAAATATGAAATCATCTTACAAAAATTTCTAGCAGAGATAAAAAACTGTCACGGTATTATCTAAGGGTCTGCGTCCGTGACAAGTGGGACAGGCCCAAAAGAAAAAAAAAAAAAAATGAGAAAAGAGGAAGGAAAGAAAAAAAAATTGCCAGCGAGTAAGGGCCAGCCCCCAGGCGGTCCGGCGGCTAAAGCGGCAGAGAAGCCGCGGAGCCGCACCCTGGGAAAACAAAGGGAAGAGGGGAAAAAAAAAAAAAAAAAAAAAAAGCAAGGGACTCGTAGGCGGATCTAACACACACACACACACAAAAAAAAAAATAGCGGCACCAATCTGAGGAGGAACAACCAACTTTACTAAATATATCAAAATGAGGCTAGTAGAATTATATTAGAGAGTTTACAGGCTGAAAATCTTACACAGTAAACTACAGGAGGACCACGTGCTTTCTCCGCCGGGCAGGAAGGAACAGACCCCCGCGTCTCCCATGCGGCTTCACCCCCTCCCCTCCAACGCAAAGACCCCTGGGGAGTGCACCTCCTCCCCTCCCCCTCAGAGGGCCACACCAAAAAAGTGGTCTGCAGTAACCAGGGAATTAACTCTTTAACTGCCCGTACCTTACATGATGTAATGATGTGGAATACCGACAACAAAAATCACAAAACCATAACAAAAACATTTACACTTTTCTTTTTTTAGTGATTTTTTAAATTTGCTGTCGTTTCTGCGCTTTTACTTTCCATAGCAAATATTATTAAGGTTTAGATAGGTCACCGATGAATGGGAATCTGGTTTTTAAATGGTTATCAGTTCTGTATTTAAAAGATGCCAGTGGATGATTACTTTTAACTTCATTTGCAAATATATATATTTTCTTTTTTCTTTTTTTATTTTACTAGGGTATATTTTAATAGGTTAGGTAGTTAGCAACAATTTTGAAATCTTAACATCTGGATGTGTTATAAACAGTGTAGATAGAAAAAAAGATTAGGCAAAATCTGTATTTTCTACTTTGGAATCTGATGCTTCAAGAACGTAGGAGGAATAAGTAGAAAATGAACACGTAATGAAACAGTGAATAATTATACCTATCCATCTTCAAAATGCATATTCATTTCTGTTTACTGACTCCATCACCACTTTTCTATTGCAATTTCATGTAATACTATTCTAGTAGGTGACAGTTACCGCTACCATGAAAATTCTTTGTAAGTGGTAAGTTTTCCAAAGAAAAGTATTATCTAAAAACGTGGTCCAAAGAGTCATTATTTTCCCGTTATCTCCATTCATCCTACCTACTATGGTTGTTATTTACTATAACTATACAAGTGAAATTTTTTATCACTGCTACATTAAAAAGTAATGTTATTAAAATATTAAAAACTGGAATCATGTGTAACATACATTAGACTTTTATAACTACGCAAACAAATACAAGGTTTATGCAAGACTTAAAAGCTTACTGTCCTAGATAAGAGAATAGATGGAGAGGAGAATATGAGTTATCCATATTGTTGGTAGTAATATGGTCTTCAAATATATCACCAGTACACAATAGCTTCAGAAAAGGTAAAGTAAAATAAAATCCATCATTTTACAAAGACCTGTGTTTCATACAAAGTGATTATAAATTTTGTTTCATGTAGAAACAAATAATTATTGCATCTAAGTAAATTATTTGTCTTACCAGTAAGTTGCAGCATTATTTGCAGTTGTTGAAATAGATAATCAAAGAAAAAGAATTGGTATTTGATTTAATATTCATATTATATCATTCCTAAAACATTAATTTCTTATGTTTTTTTCATGGTCTTATATTAAAAACAAAAAGGTTCCCAAGTAACTATGTAAAAGAGTTTCAAGTTTACTATTCACGTGCATGTATAAACTTAAAAAACCCTTTCACACACAGCAATGCACACAAGCAGTGTTTATCAAGACTTCATAAGTTTTTCTTTCAGTTTCAATTTAAAGATAATTATTTATTTGGACATGTTTCCTCACTAAAATTTGTTATGTGTAAAGCAGTTTCTTTGTTTTAAGACATTAAAATTAATTCAATATTATCTAAACAAAGAGCACTTGAGAATATATTGTGAGAGACACCTGAATTTATTTTTCAACATGGTTCAAAGTTTAATTAGGTTGCAAAATATCAAGCTTCCACTGCCTTTTGAGATGATCTTTAATATCACAGCTAAATACTGCTTACTGGTAACAAGAAGACCAAGTCATTTGTTAAATCTGCCTATACTAACAGTCTAGACCATCTGAAATGACACCAGCCTTCCATGCTTGCACGAACTTAGTTCTCTGTGTCCGTGTGTATTGACCTCGTTTTGTTTAAATCTCCTTATTCTCAGTGAGGTCTTTATTTGGTCACCTAAACCTCCTGTGACATTTAGATGCACTAGAGTATTAACACATGCATACGGAGCTGTCAGATGAGACATGACAGCAAACCTCTGTCATAAAATAACTGGAATGACCTACAGAGTCTCAGAAGACACTAGGCACTTCTGTTTGAGCAACTACTTGACTCCTGGTTATGAAGCTAGTATAGTCATTGAGGCTTACAAAGCTACTCAGAGAGTAAAAGCTAAATTCAGTTTTCTAGACATAGGTGGTGTAGAATCACTTTGAGAACCATAGTATCATCTGAACATCTACAGGATATATGGGAACACTCATAGACTGACAAATGGAGACCTAAACTCCTCCAAGCATCTCAGATAACCACAACCACATAAGATGGGGCCTACCTGATAAAACCAAATGTCTGTCTAGATAAAACTCTCTCTGACACTGGCAATAGGAAATGTATTTTAGCAAAAGCTTATGAATCAAGTGTCTTTTTTGTGATCAAGCATGTACAGTGTCCCTGTAGGCTCCACTCATTAACTTCTCTGTTTTTCTTAGCCGCTTAGTTGAACACTCTTATCTCTTGTTTTCAGTGCCAGGAGCACCCCAAACCGGCTGTGCAGAACCTGCTCCCTGTGGAAACAGTCCTGTGGTGCACGCAGGATTGTATGTGTCAACGGTTTCTGGGTAGGTTTGGCCTGGTTCCGTGACTAATGGGGCAGGGGAAGCCACGGACCAACGCCCCGGGAAAAGGAAAGGGTTAAAGGGTAGAGAGATGGGCCTAAAAACAAAACAGCGGCAACGATCTGAGGAGAAACAAGCTAATTTACTAAATAAGATATCAGAATGCAAAATAACACAATATAGTACAGTATAATACAACATAATTGGAATTGAAGATAATAAAATGAAATAAAATGAGAGTGTCCAAAAACCAAAAAGGCCTTACTCTAATGCTGGTGGCAAGACGGCTAGGGAGAGAGATGTTGCCGGGAAGAGGAAAAGGGGAGAGGAGAGCAAAAAGGGGGACGTCTCATGATATGTGAACAGTTTTATCGTTCCCTCTGAACAGAAAATTGTAACGGAACAGTGAACAGTCCTCTGGGAGATGTAGTTCTCTTCTGAGAACCAGGTACCTGGAACTATCTGTGATCCGTGGAACTGGAGCATTAACTATTTAACTCCCAGTGCACTACATGATGTTATGATGTGGAATACCAATAACAAAAATCATAAAACCACGACAACATGCAATTCCCTGTGCAATAAATTGTGTTTCCTATAATAGCTAGAGTACTGCCCATATCTTAATCTTAATGGTGTGTGAGGGTGAGCTTAATCATTCTCCTGACTCCACTAGTCGTATTGAGTATTTCTAGGATGACTATAGTAAGGCTTCAGAGAAAACACAGTTAGCTATGCAGACACACCTAACTCCAGGTATTTTAATGTGAAACAGTCACACCCACACCCACAGCTTTTCTTATGGGTCAGCAAATGTCAAATGCAAAGAGCATAAGAGAATGAAGCTGCAGAAAATTTTGAGAGCATTTGCCTGCAAGTGTCAGAGTGAATATATTTGGCATGTGATCCTTCTTTCCTCTTGAGTCCTAGTAGAAAAGGTGAGGCAAAACCAAATTTAATAACTAAGTAGACTAGCAAGTCAATAAAGCTATTTCAAGAGGAAGTAAAAAAATGTTAATGCAAATAAATTAACATATGGAATTTAAGACAGCCAAGGAAACTCTGGCAGATGAAGATGGAAAGACTGAAGAAACATAATGCTTTCTCAAATAGCCTGTCACTATTCCAAGAGAGTGTCATTGAAAATGGGTTTGTCTGAGCTGAGCACTTGCTCGTAGATTAAGGAATTTATTGTGTTGTCATCAATAAGTTGAAGTTTGAATATTTCTACTGGCAAGATAGCTATGTTTTCTAAACAGATTTTGAGCATATATATTTTTTAGCATGCTCCTATCTGGTGGGCAAGGGATTGGAGGAAAGTCTCCACTCAAAATCCTTCCTAACACGCAGTATTTTGCTACAACTACACCATCCAGTATAAACCATTCAGAATAAGAACTGCTGATTCTTATCTAAGAGCTCTGCACGTTGCTGAAAACTCTATTTTCATCTACACAAGCTGGTTAACATATTAGAAATGGGATTTTTCATAATAGCTAAACAATTTATGTAACCAATGTGAAAAATACTTGGAAATGCAATCAGCAGTTACACACAAAAGAGTTGCTCATAGAGGTTATAAGATTTTAAAAAATTAATGTTAAAAATCTGTGTGTACAGTTGCACATTTTTTCTTAGCATCAAGTTCTTGATGATTGTTTGCTCTTTTTAACTTAAATACCTCATTTTGCTTTTGAAATATAACTTTAGAGTAGAGGAGGATATGCATGGTTTATGAAGCAATATGAAAGCCCTGCAAGAACCTTATGTAAGACAGTGTTCTTGCAGTTTCTAATCTTACCATTAATGAGACAAGTATTGATCCTAAGGAACACATTACTTGAGAATCAGAACACCTGGTATACATTCCTTTTGGCAAACACAGTGTAAGATGTTTTTTTTAGGTGGAATTAAGCTTTGTTTAAAACTTGAACCCTTCTTTCTAGTTGGCTATATGCAGGCATGGTAAACCTTCTAGTACAATATGCTGTGTGTCTTATATCTTAAAACTAAGTGAGTTACACACACACACACACAAAAAAAAACTTTGTATTATTCTGCCTTATGGCTGAGAAAGGAAATGCATATTGTTTGATGCTGAGATAGTATAGCAACTTTGTTGCATTGATGCACCTATTTTCTCCCTTTCAGCTAGAAAACAGAGCTAGAAAACAGTTTTGGTGCACGTCACACGAAAGGAGGCACTGTACAAATTTTATAGCAGGAGAGAAATGGTCTCTGAAGGAGAGAAAAGGTAGTCAGAAAGAATAATAAAAGTGAGCATGCAAAAGGGGCTTTTACTCTTGGTGGTGTCAGTTTTATGTTCTAGGCAAATCTTACATAGAAGGTGGCTTGAGGTTAAAAGAAAAGGGTGAAAGATAGAAAGGAAGTAAGAAAAATGATAGAAAGGAGGGAAAGATATGAAGAGGAAAGGAAAAGTTCAAGGCAATCATAGGTAGCGTGTTTACTGTGAATGAGATGAGCTGAAGGATGTGAAAAAGAAACCAAAAATAAAAGCTTCCCTGAAAGAGTAGATAAAGCACAAATTGAAGACATTCTGTTTCCTGACATATCGTGTTCCAGGACAGTTATCCAGCAGTTCCTTACATGTTTTCCCTCGCCTCCCACTTGAGATTTTCTGTCAGAAGGAGAAGCCCAGCTACCCAGATGACTTCAATCTAGAAATGTCTTCTTTTCTCCATGTAAATTAATAGGAAGATAAATGAATAAAAGTTGGTGTCCCAGAAGAATATCCATCTCATAAAAAGATAGAAGGTCATTCAAATTTCCTATACCCTAGTGAGAGTTTATATGTTCACCCTACCCAAGCAGTTTCTTCCTCAGAGGAAAAAAAAATACTGTCTTTGGTTAAATGTGAAATTAAAAATAAATGTGCACTGGTAAGCCATGCAATTATTATTCATCATGTCTAACATTCCTTTAACTCACACAAGTCATCCTCATTTTGTTTTAAATCCTATATTTCAAAAACTAAAGCAAAACAAGCAAACAAAACCATAAAACTCAGATGTGAGCACCTCTGTAACAGTGTAAACTTATTCACTTAGTTTCAACATAAAATATCTAAATTTTTTTTCAACAGTTTTTCTTAATAATGGGTTCTCTAGGAGCTGGAACTAAGTGTTAAAGATTTACAAGTGTTACTACACTTGCAAATGTTTATTGATTACATATGTATCTTACAAACTGACCACTAATTGTTAGCTGCAGAAATAAAAATTCACTACTTTGTACAAGTTTCCCTGTCTTCAATCTACCTATATTATATTACTGAACCTTTTATTTCAGAACCTTGAAATAGCACATTTTTGAAAATGGAAAGTAAAATTCACAGCTATAAACACCCTTGTTATTGATGTGTATGACATCTAAAATTGTTTTTCAAAAGAAAAAATAATAAAACAAGCTACTTGCCAATCCTCAATATCAAAATCTTTTAACCATTGCACAAGAAGAATGCCACATTTAAGTGTTCATTATTTTTAAGGATTTCAACTTAACAGGAAAGGAACACTATAAAAAAAAAAAAAAGGATCAATGTAACATAAAACCACAAGAATTCAATTTATGATTGCTAATGCCATGTTTTGATTTAAAATATTTGAAGAGTTTAGCTTTACCTTAGAGACTATGAATTTCATCAATGCTCACAGGTAAGAAAACAGCAATAGCATGTTGTGCAACAACGATTCCCAAAATGCGACCAGTAGTTACATCCAAATAATTTATTATATAAATTATTTATTACATTATTATTGCACCAGTGATGAGTAGTTATGTCCAAATCCATATCTCCTGTAAGGTATTAGCATTTAAAGGCTTAATAACAAGAATAACAGGAATATATTTAGTTCCTGAAAAATATTGGTAGCTAAAGGTTAAGAGGTTAATATGTATATGAATTAATCCTTCTACAGGCTTCTAATCAGCATCAATGTTGTAACAAATATCCTGCTTTTAAATGTTGTTTTTAAATCTGGCCCTCAGTCATTCTTTTTGAAGTTTATTCACCTACTATTTATTTTTTTAAAGGATCCAAAATCTTTGAAATACATAACAGGAATTTTCTAGCAAATAGGTATTGATTGACCTTCATCAAAGTAGAGTGACATTTAATATTTTTTTGGATGTCAAAAAAATCTGTCTGCCTAATCTAATAGGATCTTGTGTGCCAATTTCTGCAAGATAACAGGACAATAAAAATGAGGCTTAGGAATGAAGATGTTGTCAATACAATTTATAACATTATTGCATTCCAGTTTGCCAAGCATCAAAAAGTTAGAGACTAATAAACTGGGAATGATAACATAAGATCTCATCGATCCTAAATTCTGGAACAAAACAATCAAACAAAAAAAAAGACTGTAGTGTGTGTATATCTCTCATACAGCATGTGTGATTTGTTGTTGTTGGTTGGTAAGTGGTGGTGGAATTGGAGGGGATTTTTATAATAAAGATATAGAAAAGATGTTAGTAAGCTAAGTTAGTGTTTAGTGTAACTGTTGGCATTATCTTTTGAAAAAATAAGTATCAGAAGAAAAGTGCTGGAACTTATGCACCTAGCAAAATATACATTTTCAGTATTCCTTGCTCAATCTACAAATGACAGAAAACCAGAACTCTGCTGGTGATGCCCAAATGCAAAGATAACAAAACACTGGCTTCACTAGAGTATATCAGTGCTCAAAATATAATATGGTGAACAAAGAAATGAGAAAAATCACTGTTTCTTGATATGACAGAGACCCATGCTGTTAATGAAGCTAAGACTTTATTATTTTGTGTGTTTGTGTGTGTGTGCTGTATAAAACATAACTGCGAGGTCAGGAAACTGTTAAATGCAAACAAGGAGTCTGGTGGGATTTTCTTGAAATAGTATAGGATTATGCTACGAGGCTATGAAAATGTACAGGGAAATAAAGCCTCAGATCAATACCAAGTTGTATCATTTAATGGACTAAATCAAAGAAGTCTTTAGAAAATAAACCTACGTACCTCACTGAGCTCAGACAGAGGAAAAAGACACACTTTCCAGCATGCATGCTTTCTCTGTCAGCTTCTCAGACTTCAGTCACAAAAAGCAATTTTATACCTTTAGGCTGCGCAAGTCACTTCTTTTTTTTTTTTTTAAGACATTTATGACAATGACACATAGGCTCTATTTCAGAAACCATGCTATTTTCTTTCTCTAAGACTCAATCTGCCACGTGTATAGAGGGCTTACTGTTGGGTCTCTCTGTTGCTGTTAGTGAGATATAGGTAGTTTGGTCTACTCTCTAAAATAAAAGTGTAGTTGTAACCCCATTGTTGTTGGATGAGATTGTATTTTCATTCTGTGAATCACCCTTCAATTTTGGCTAATTTAAGCCCTTAAGCACAGGAGAGAGTTTTGGGTAGTTGAGGAGAAGGTGTGTTGTATCAACGACTACAGTACAACTCTCAGAGGAAATAAGATATTTAAGAAATACTGCAAAGCTTTCCTCGCCTTTTCTGTCTCAGCTACAGTCATCACATTAAAATACACATTGTTGTAAAAATCCAGAATCTGATTTACTTTGGATTTAGGAAGAAGCTGGAAGGACTCCATAAAGTTTGAGAATTTCAGAGATCAGGAGTAGAAAGCTAAGTTCAGAGAAGTTGTAGATGTTTGAGGTTCTGCTCCCAATGAAACTTGTCCCACTTCACCCACCGAGTAACTAAACTTATGTAACTGTGATCAAATATGAAGAAGGTAGTTGCAAAGGGAATACTGAGACTACCTGAAAGAGATCTCCAGCCTACTCATGCTTGTTATGGGTAACTCGGGAAAAAGGCCAGCATTATTCCCCTGCCCTTCCTCATTATCCTTTTTCTGCTTTACAGAACAGAAAAAGATGTAAGGATTTTCAAGTACTTATCCATATCCATTTGCATGTAACAACCTCTCAGTATCGGCAAAGCTAATATTTTAGCGGACGCTTTTAACATTGTTCGGCCTTTTGGCTATTAGGATTATTCAACATTCTGCGTCTACCTTCCCATATTGTATCTGACATAATCTGATCTGCAGCCTCTCCAAGCAAGGTCTCTTATTCATTTGGTAAAATGGCACTTCATATGCCACATGATATTTACCAATGCGCACACAAGTCAGAGGGAGATGCATTTTCAGCATTTTTGAACAACATCTTTGAACTTATTTACATTCTAAAATCATATTTAGGAGTTTCATTTTATGTTCCTCTTTCAAAATCAGCATGGAAGCTTTCAGAGTGGTTACAAAGATAAATACTGACCAGTAAAATGTTCACAGGCTTGAAATTCCAGACAAATAATTACTCTAGAAATGTTAGAAGCATATTTACAGGATTTACAAATTACCAAATTGAAAGAAAATATACCTATGACTTGCATATTAAATGCAATACTTCTTCTAAGACATCTTTGTCAAATAAAAATATTACAGAAGAAATGTACAAATAAATGTTTGTAAATCTCATATTAAACATACAAGGCAGTCAGATGGCAGCCTGTCATTGTTAGGGTGCATTAGACAAAGAAAGGAAGTATAAAATGAAGTGGAAAATATAACAAGGTTTAAAAAATGAAGTAGATGTTTGAAAGAATTTGGGCAGTTAAGTTGGTTATTGAGGAAAATAAGAAAAAAAAAACACATATAATTACTCACAAAAAAGGGCTTCTGTATTTGACCTACCTGCATTTATCTAGTCTTCCATACCTGCCTTCCCTCACTGTTCAAAAGATAGTGGAGGCTGACATTTTGGATGTTAGAAATCATCAACTATGTTATGTACAAATACTTATTGTAGTACAACCTTCTGCAGTAGTACCTGCAATACACAATATTGAGGGCCCCTGTTGAGCACCCTTTATAAGACCTTTTCATTGGAGTACTGTGTTTATAACAGATAAAAACATTAAAGTAAAAAAATCACCAGGCCTTCCTGAACGGAACTTAAAAACACATACAGGGCTTGTGCCAACCAGTAGAACTTACTAACAGAATCAGAGCAGTTTTCTGTGATTGTTCAACCATACTGCCTAAAGATGCTGCTCAGTACCTCATGGAAGAGCAGTAGTTCTGGAGAATATCTGAATGAAATTTTTGTGTTACTAGTTTTCTAATAAAACTAAATGAGAATCTTGCAAGTTTTTACAAACTTCCCTTGAGCATCAGCCACTTTCCAGAGCGCAGTACTATAGTAATTGAACTGAGGATGTGAATATTAAAGGTTATGAAATATGAAGGCAGTCTGAGAGCTTAGATACATAGAAGGACCAAGAATAGAGGCTGTTGAAATACTGTACTGAATGCCAAATGCTCTCCTCAGGTTTCCCAGGAGGACGGTCTTCATTTCCTTTATTTTTTCCCACCATAACTATGCTAACTGGACAAGGGGATGTGAATGGCAATTAAAAGAAAGCAGACATGAAGAGGTACCAGAAATCAGTTTTCCATACAGATAAACTTTAGGTATGAACTATGATAAAAATAGTGAAAAAATAGAATGTTTTTTTAAAGTAAAAAAATAATTGATGTCACACAGAACTGGGCTACTGCTTATTCATTAGCAGCAGTTATGGGGCCAATTGTTAGCCTAAGCTAAGTTGGCTGCATATCGCTTTAGCAGTTCTAAACAGATTTAAACCTGTTCTGACTAACTGGGGGTTTATCTCACATGGGAGAAATCTCTGAGCAATGAAAAGCTGTCATTGCAGCAGCCTGGCTAAGGTAACACTTATTGGAAATGTACTGGGGCAGGAAGGACTATACTTGGAGCATACCACGCTCCAGCCATCCCTGCCAATGTAATTGCCTCTAAGGGATTCTACCATCTGGTGCAAGTTACAGAAAGCCAGAGGCTATTTTAACTTATACTGGGATTTAACCTTAAGTAGGAGAGTGCTAAACTGGCTTTAAGCCAAGTTCATCTTCTTTCCTGCATCGAGCAAAGTACTTTGCTAATTATAAAATCTACTTAAAATCCATTTGAAGTTCAATTAGTTAATATGGAATTGATTATGACTTCAGGTGGGAAATAGATCTTGGAACCAAATGAACTTCTGTGTTCAGTTTTTCATGCAGATGCTCCAAACAAGAAAACAGACAAATGTCAAATATATAAGCAAAATGTTCTCAGAACAGATTTTCTTTTTCAAGAATGTTTCCTCTAAGTCAATTAGACATTCTAACTTGCTGAAACACATCCAAGACTAATAACAAAAATACCTAAATAAATAAAAGCTGCACACATGCAATTCAATAGGACTGATGCAGGGATAAAGATCTGTCATCACTGTCTCACCATGTAATTTTACCTATTTACTGTTTTACACACCTGTACATTTGGTAGCTGTAAATGAGATCCATTTTTAATGTTACATCTGTATATATATATATTTGTGTCATTTTGAACTCTTTCTGGAATTTTGTTTTTTGTTTTTCAGTCAATGGTCTTGCTATTCTCTAATATTATCATTTCGTCATGACAGTATATATAATTCTATTCTATGTAAAAACAGTGTCTTTCAACAAAAAGTGCTGCATCCACAAAGAAATCAGCCAAAGACAACATACAGAAATAAAAATCATATGTTTTGTTTTCTGATGGGTTATAACAGAATACACCTTTATTTTTTTCCTTGTTTTAGTGGATAACGGTGTAAGTAGCAAGGGGATGGATGATATTGGAGCTTTTTTTCCTATGGTGTTTTTTTACTAGTTATTTTTATTTTCTGTACAACTCATATCATATTATTGGCATTTTTGTGCATGCATTTCATTAGTTTGATTTCTGGGGATGATTAGAACAGATATGCAAACTATTTTGGAATAACTGTCTACTTCACAATTCCCTATGATGGGTAGGACTTGGTTACCTCAATGCTACTACAAAATGACCACTGCAGCTGAATTTTGCTACCTCTGAAGTATACATACATAGGCACTAAAACAGAATCTTCACAATGCCTCAAAATCAATCTTTAGTTTGTATTTTTATTTGCAATGAATAGCAGTAGCATTGTTTTTCATAGCCAGTAAGTCTCATTGATGAGGAGACAATATACAATCTACATATATCATTGAACTTATGTAAGTATTATTCCAAGTAGGATAATTAACTGCTGTTTCAATGATCTTTACTATTACAGATAGCAAAATTTTAGAGCTATTTTCATGACTCATATTTAGTGATCATTTGGAAGAAGTAGTTGCCTTGGATTTCTTTTTACATACTTACATACAAGTTTTCCAAAAAAAAGTCTTGACTATGAAAGAATACTAAATGCATAACCTAACAGGCCAAGAACAGACTCCAGTTCAACAAATGGAAAAATTTCAGATCTTATAACAAAATTTAAATAAAAAGGAGACTCACATATGATGTAAGCCATATTCTTACACACTCACATGTTCTCTTCTGTTATTTTACTTGTAACAAGAATATTTAAGGGTTGAATAAATGAATGTAAAATTGAAATTTATTAGAAAATCTTTTTTCCTTCCAAAAGAACAAGCATTTTTACACTATTTAATCATTCTGAAACAAATTTAAGAACACAAAGTATCCCTGAATTAAGCAATAGAAATGTTAGATAGTGCTACTGGGAACTTTAAATACATCAGGAATTACTTCAGACTTTTAGTAGTACTGAAGTCCGTTAGCAAGTATATGGAAGAGTCTCACAGGCGACTACACATTTTGTGAACCCAAAGAATACATGTGGTTCCAGTATAAAATTTTAGTAAGCAGCAAATATACAGCAATGGAAGCCATGAGTATATTTATTGACATCTTCTACTTTTTGACTATACTACTTATAAAGTTTGATCAGGTGATCTCTATGCTCATAAAAGCAGTATTTGGTGGGTGAAATCTGGATTTCTTGTCTATAAAAGAGATAAGGCATTGTATCGCTTTGGGATTACCATCCAGTTTTAAAACAACCATAAGAAGGAGGACAGAAGAATAAAAGAACAGGGAAGAGAAAATGAGCATTTCATGTTGTCAACGGTTTACGGGTGTTCGGCCCGGTTCCGTGACGAATGGGACGGGGGACCCACGGACCCACGCCCCGGGAAAAGGAAAAAGGGGAAAAGGGCAAGGAGATGGCCCTGAGAGCAAAGAACAGCGGCAACAATCTGAGGAGAAACAAACTAATTTACTAAAGAAGATATCAGAATGCAAAACAACACACTATAATACAATATAATTACAGTTTAAGCTGATAAATCCAATACAGAGAGAGAGAATGTCCCAAAATCAAGGTAGGCCTTACTCTACTACCGACGATAAAACGGCTGGAGAGCAAGGTGCTGCCAGGACGAGAGACGGGCGGAAAAAGGGACGAGGTCTCGTGATCTGCAAGTTTTTATCTTTTCCCTCTGGCTGGAAAAATGGTAACAGAGGAGAAAAGTACCCTGGGGAATGTAGTAGTCTTTCTCTTCTGAGAACTAGGTACATCCACTACATGATGTTATGATGCGGAATACCAATAACCGAAAATCACAAAACCATGACACATGTGTGTATAGTATTATTTCCCCAATGACAGATTACTACTTGATTAACGGTTTTAGATTTGTCCCATAAACACACAAGTTGTCACTGATAATCAAATAGGGTTAGTCTCTGAGAGTGTTCTCTCTTCTCCCCATAGGAAAACAAACCAAGAAAGGTCAAACTCAGTATTACATGTATGAAGTTACATGCATTTTCAGGTTCAGACAGCATCCTTAGCACTATAACTTCGTTAGCATGGCATATCATAAAAGCATAGCCAAAGTCAGCAAACAGCACAGCATATGCCTCTCATATGCTAATTTATAGTGCTCTCAGAAGTCCTATATATAGCTTAGCAATAGTTTGCTATATGTTATATTTATAGTTCAGCTACCTATTAACCTCTTTTTAAGTATTACTTTGATTCCCAGAGGAAACAGTTCATCATGATCCGCAATATTTTAGAGGAATAAAAATAACTTTTGAAGATTTAGCAATCTTTACAGTTTGTTCATGTTGTAGTTTAACTCAGTCAGCAGCTAAGCACCATAGAGCCATTTGCTCATCCCATCCCCCTAAAGAAGGATGAGAGAGAGAATAGGAAACAGAATAGAACATATAGGTTTAGGTAAAAACCACTTATTAAAACAATGAAGGGGAAAAAAATGGAAACAAAAAGTAAAGATAACAATATAGACTTACAACACAATTACACACTGCCCACTAGCCAAGCAACCAATACACAGCAACTACAGCTTTATGAACTTCTGCATACTCTCATGTGGTATGGAACAACTCCTTGCCAAATTCAGGCCACCTGTCTTGGTTCAACCCCACCCCCTGCATCTGCGCCATACAGACAGCAGTTCTTTCCTTACCCCCTCATGCTTCCATCACTCAGTAGCCATCCAAACATTGCTGTGCTATTAACACTATCTCAGCTGAAACAAGAATAGTAAGTGATCAGCATAATTATGTTTGTGAATATTGACAACTTAATCATATTTTTTATTTTATCCTCTATTTATAGATTGAGCTGCTTCTAGCTTATTTACAGATTCTACTGCATTGCAACCACTGACAAGCTTTCACTAGCATCCATGTTTTTAACAGTCTTGCAGAGTTCAGAAGTAACATCCCTAATTTGTTATTGCACATTAAAAAAAATTACATGATTCATCTTTGGATTCCATATGTGTGCATCATCCAGGACTAAACAAATAGTATGTTTACCTGTGTTATCAGAAACTGTATGTAGGTGGAATGGGAAATAATTTTCTATGGTGTTTGGTATTAATCCAATGGTTAAGCCTTAGAACTTTGAGAATTTTCTGTGTAAAAGGGATTTCATAAAAGCTATTCCAAATGCCATTTTGGAATATTTCACCTGAAATTTTTTCTTTTACATGTTTTTCCTTCTTGAGGAGAAGAGAAGCAGTTAAGGTAATTGAAATTAGTTTGTGAATATTTTCATAATATTCAACTTCTTTTTTTCAGTGAACTATCTTTCAAATTAAACTTATTACTGACTTGCCCCCAATTCCACCATTTTGCTTTCAATATAGATATGTCTTTCTAGATGTCTGTGACTTCATTCCCCCGCTTTTTTCTGCAATTTCTTTGCATTTAATAAAATCAAAGCAGTGCCACTGATATAAAAAGTAACACCTATAAGGGTATTTTGTATGGTAGTAGAGCAGAGGCATTCAGTCCACTATCCACAGATCTGATACCTTCCTATGGTTACGCACAGTCTTCCTTGGGCTTGGAAAGGTTTGTTAGGCTTGTTAGACCCTATAAGTTGAACTAATAAATAGGTTTCCAGTGATGTTAATTTATTTAGACACAGCACCTCACATACATATACTGCTTTGCTCCAGAAGCCAGCTTGATCCTGGCTAATTCCAATAGCTCTGTGCAGAATATTTCATCATGGTACCCAAAAGCGCTGCATCAGAATTTCATTTCTGCTTGTATGTACGTATGTATATATATTAGGGTATATATATGTGTCATGGTTTTATGATTTTCGGTTATTGGTATTCCACATCATAACATCATGTAGTGTATGTACCTGGTTCTCAGAAGAGAAGGACTGCTACATTCCCCAGGGTACTTTGCTCCTCTGTTACCATTTCTGGCCAGAGGGAAAGATAAAAACTTGCAGATCACGAGACCTCGTCCCTTCTCTTTCCACTCATCTCTCGTCCTGGCAGCACCTTGCTCTCCAGCCGTTTTATCGTCGGTAGTAGAGTAAGGCCTACCTTGATTTTGGGACATTCTCTCTCTCTGTATTGGATTTATCAGCTTAAACTGTAATTATATTGTATTATAGTGTGTTGTTTTGCATTCTGATATCTTCTTTAGTAAATTAGTTTGTTTCTCCTCAGATTGTTGCCGCTGTTCTTTGCTCTCAGGGCCATCTCCTTACCCTTTTCCCCTTTTTCCTTTTCCCGGGGCGTGGGTCCGTGGGTCCCCCGTCCCATTCGTCACGGAACCGGGCTGAACACCTGTAAACCATTGACAGTATGTTAGGATATATATATTAGGATTTGTTCCCATTCACAATGCACCATTTTTCATCTCCTTCTCAGTGCATTCACTTTACTCCTTACAAGTAATCAATCCCAAGGGTGTTTCATGAGTCAAAAAGTACATTTTACAATGCAGCAATTCTTTCTGAAGCACAAGAAATGTTGTATATATCAGAAATTGGAGCTGGCTTAATATTTACCGGAGACTTGGTCTTACCATTGTTCCTATGTTTCAGTGGATTTTAGATGGAAAGAAAAGGGACTACTCAATTTGTAAATTCTAACTAACATTGTTGTTAATAAGTCTGGCATAAGTAATCTCAGAATGTGTGATATTGCAATATTGCAGTTCAAGCTATGTCTGTCTACTTGATAAGATCTTGACAAGCTGCAAATCTGAGCATCTCTTCTCCAAATAATTCATTAGCACATCTTTATTTTATTACGCAACTGATCAGTCATTTAAGTTTGCACAATACCTAGAAGGCTGAAAACGTGGTGCAATAGGGACAGTGTCAGCTATCTTATCTTAGTGTCAGCTAATTGTAAGCTATTCACTTACAATTTTACTGGTCATCAGCTTCAAGACTTAATAAAAACCTTCTTATGATGAATCATAATGTCCCCTTTCAAGTCATCTGGATCTGTAATCCCATAATAATTTATCCCTAGAGATCTTTACAAGCAAGCAGAATGATGAAAACTTGCTTATTATTCCATTTTTATGGCAAGACCATCTCCCTTTTCAACTTTACATGTACTAGCCTTCTATTTTTGCCAGGATCTTTCTGGGAAATTTTGCTAATGGGATCACAGTTGCTCTCCCTTGTGGCACTAGCTGTCATAAGCACAGGTGGCATGTTACAGCCCCTGTGCATGACCATGCCTCCTTCTGAAACTTACATCCTTAGTTGTCAAAAGTACAGTTTTCCTCAGTGTTTTTATAGAGTTTTCTCCCAAACAGGATGCTTGACTACATATTCATGCCAAATCCGATCTGCAATTATGATCTTGTTTCTTTCTAAAAATTCCTTATCTCTAAGTGAATAGCTATTTTATTTTGGAAAGATTGCCTTATTGCCTTATGTATCTCATAATACTACAGCTAGCTAAAATGTTTGTTCAGGTGTCTTCCTGTCGCTAAGCAAAGATGAATCAGAGAGATTAGTAAAATGGAACTGTAAAGTAATGATGCTTCCAAACACATTTACTGTACTGACAAATGGTCAGTGTATATGTCCAAGTGAATGCAAGATTTGTTTGAATAATTTTTCTTTTCTTTACTTGCTTTACTGTTAAATATTTAATGTTCTTGGATCAGCAGATATGGGGCTCAGTGCCAAGTGTGGAAATGCAGCAATGTGGATAAGAACTACTACAAAGCCACAAAAAGATCTGTATAGAAAACAATGTCAGGAGCAGTTGCAGTAATCAATGGATATTTTTCTTTTTTCTTCAGTACTCAATCAAGCATCTGCTACTGTACCCCATAAGAGAGGAATGAGACTTGAAGAGAATTACTCTTCAGTGTTTTTTGAAAATCTATAGTGTTGCACACACTACATTGCACACGTTGTCTGTTAATTTTACACAGAACTGTGTGACATTATTATCAGTCTACTCTCCCAGTCAACGTACTTTAATTTGCAAAAACTACTAGCATTCAGTTTTTTGCTCAAAAACCTGTAGGTGTAAACATGCATCTAATATTCCCCTTAATATCACTTCCTCCTGTCTGAAAATCTCACAAGTATCTGTAGTATATATTCGACTTCTACTTTAAGAAGCACTAAAAATAGACACACATATTCAGAAGTCATACATAGGAAGAAAACTGCCTCTACTTTCATATACTCATTTAACATTTTCTTTCTAGCTGTGGATCTGGAAGTGAACATGCGCACTTGATCAAAATACAGAATTGTGCATGGCATAATGTCATGTCATTTTCTGTTCTTGCTACAGCCAATGTCACTGGCCTGAAATATCAGGATATAATGTCTTTCATCTTCAGTGAATGATTGTGATTTACACTGCACAACTAACCTTTTCTGTCCTGCCAGGTATTTATACTGTTAGCTCAGAAACCCAATTCTTATATCTTATCTCCTTTTGTAAGAGAAGCTGGGAATATTTCTATTTTTTTTTCCTCTACAGAAACGCAGACAGCATAGAAGAAAGTTTCTCACAATAGCCATCCGTAAGACTTGATATTCCCTCCATCTCACTTGATATGTTTTGAGAGGGACCTACAATCTGCAGAGTCTTGTTGCATTGCTGGCTCATAATTACTCAGTGGTTAATAAACAGCAAATTCCACTCCATGTCCTACTCATTGCGCTCAAAGCCAATTCTAGTCTGGAGCTGCTAATAAAGAGTGCCTCATCTATTACTGCCAGCTCAGACCTCGACTTCAATGTAATTATTTCAGTCCTATTTCTTTATTCGTCTGTCATCCTCTTCCTGCAAAATATTCTAAATCTTCAGCATAATGATATCTTTCTAATTTGTGTCAATGGCAAAATTAGCTAACATACTTTTCGTACTTTTGCCAACTTTGCTAATGAATCTGTTCAATAGCAATCATCTTGCATCAGATCACTAAAGTAATGGTCTGTTAATTTCTCTTTACACATAGCTCAGCTTTCAATACAATCACCTGATTTCTGTCTCTTCTCTTCAAAGTCTCATCTGCATGTCATTATCTCCAGTCTTATTTTCAAACCTCCCAGTATGCAATGTATAAGATTCAAATAAAATAAAATTCTAGAAAAAAAGAAAATGTTTCAAATTAGATTTTTCCAGGAAAAGAAATTATTGGAATGATAAGGTGATTTAAATTATCACTGGTAAATACTTTACATTTACATTTTCATTCACTTTCTTGTATATCCCCAAAATAAATTTAACATTTATTGCAGGATACCCCTATAATTTGTATAGTAGTATTTGAAACAATTACTAGCAGAACCATGATTTCACTGTCAATTATTTAAATAGATTGGAATAGAAAACTGTGTCTACTATGCCATTATTCTCAGGCCCATTCCCTGTCCTCCTCTTCTCATTCCAGTTAAAAGAAATAGTTTGATAAACACGGAAGGATCTGTAACAAGGAATTATCAGACTGGCTTTTGGGCAGCCATGCTAAAAGCCAACAGTGTCTTTTAATCTGACTTTTTATCTCCCTTCCCTTTGTCCGTTCCTGGGCACTGAGTTCCGAAATCCTCTTACTGTCATCTTCTCTTTATTGACCTTCTTCTTGCTCTCCCCAGCATCTCTGGCCCCCTTCTCCCTGCCCTCCTGCTTCCCTCTGCCCCATTATTCCACTCTTGTAATAGCAAATAGTCTGAAATGGAAACAGAGGAGTCGTTACGCTATCTAGAAATACAGGATGAAGCTTTGTGATGCATATCTGTAAGCCACATGTCATGACGTACTCACCGTTCCCCGAAATGTGGGGCTACATCATCTCTGGTTTTGATTTGGTCAGGTTTATTAGGTATTGCTTTTCTGCTCCATTCCTAGATATTCAAACTTTAAATACTTAATTCCTCTTCTAAATACTTAGTACTGCAATTATACAGAGTACAGATTACAAATGTATGTTTTAGAGATGGTACTTTGGCTCACTTTACCACACTACCTTAATTTGTGTTAAACAGTAAATAAAATGGCTCACTTGTAGATATGGGTCTTCTCAAGTTCATGTCAAAGCAATTAGAGGTTGTCAGGGGCTTTGCAATTGATTTTGCACCTAAGGAGAGTTTGTGGATACTTGGTAAACAATTTTTCATACCCTTCTCCTGAAGCAGTACAGTTTTGTCTTTTACTGAACTTGTAAATCACATTTTAATTTCAGTGCAGGGAGCATCTTGTCCATATGCCTGATTCTTTCTATGTGATATAGATTCTTATGTTACATAATGAAATAAGTTGAGGCACTGAAAGCCAAATCTCTTTTTTGCCTTGAAATATTCCATCACAATATATCTGTGTAAGTGAAAATTTCTAAGGCCAAGAAAAAATGTTCTGTTCTGACAGGACTTAAGCTAGATATTCTATTACAGCCTGAGCTTTTTCACTATCTAATTATTTTATATCCCTGGATTTTTTATTCCTTTTAAAAATCACTTTTATCTAAATAAAATTTCAGTGACATATTTTGCTTCGTACACACTTCCATGCCAGTCGTCACTTTGTCAGACAGCCTCTGCTGCCATCTGTCACACAGCAACAAAATGTAACAAAATATTGGCAGGGAGGTTCAAACTTTACTGCCATACCTTTGACATTGTGGGCCAACATAATAAGATAGGAGGCATTACTTTTGGAGCAGCCCTCATATTTTAAAGATGTCATAGATTATTTAACCTAGGCATTCAGCTTTCTGAGGGCACAAAACTAGTATTATATACTCCTTAACTTTGTCTAAAGAGAGGCTAGGAGCTTGAAAGGATTTATTTAAAGTTAGTTTCTCAATTCTACATGGATTTACATCATTTTTTAAGAGAAATACTTCCCTGATCTTTAAGAAAACTGTGTAAAATAAATAAATACACAAAAGCAAATCAAACCAACCAAGCAAGAACAACAAAAAAAAAAAAAAACAACAAAAAAAGAATAGAGGACTTGAAATCTGGAACTCGCCACTCTATTTTTTCCCCAAAGTGAGCATTTTGATGAGGTTAAACCTAACAGTGGTGCCTCTGCAGTAGAGCCCACATGCTTCATAATCCTGCTCATCATATCTTCTGCATGGTCAAAGGACAAATTGAAGACTGTACCAGAAGAGACTTATGTGTTCATTATAGAGAGTAAAAAAAAACCACAAAAGATAAACTGAGGCAAACTTCAGTGTTCATTGCAAGGATTCTTCTGCAGTTCTCTTTAAAACTTCAAGTGCTCTTAAATGAAAGAGTAATTTAGTACACAGGGCTACAGTATTCCAAAATGCCTTTAAATACTATGTATGCATAAGAGCAGGAATCAGATACAGACTGTAAGTTCTATCCTTTCTAAATCCTTCACATTAGCTTATGAGTATTCTGGTCCTTTGAGCCAATGAAGTGAAAATTAAAGAAACATTGATTGCTAGATGAAAAAGCTATCGAGACCAATTTTCTTCTTCTAATGAGTTCTGAATTTCTAAAGCTGTTGAATAACAGCACTGAACAGCTGCAAACAAGTAAGAAGTGGTAGGTGAATTTCCATTTCATCTGTATTCTTCGTTTTGGACTTAACATTAACAAATTTGCAGAGAAAAAATTACAGAAACACTCCAGTTTCCACAGGTCTGTTGGTTCGTACATTGCCTAGAATATGCCTTAAATATTTAGCTTTGCATCTTTGTCATATAGGAAGTGGACTAGAACTTTACTACTAAAATCATAGTATATATTTGAATGGATCCATACAGTTGCTTCTTAAATATATATATATATTATATATTTTATATAAATATTACTATAAGTTATAATATTAATATTATAATTTGCAATAATATTGTAATTTACTATAAATAATATTATGTATTTTTTCTATTTTCTGTGTTTTTAAGCAAACATATATATATATATATAAAGTATACATGTGAGCACAAAAGAGTAACAGAAGTATCCTGAATAAAAGTTACTTTCATTCAAAATCATTTACAAGAAAAAAGAATTTTCTTCAGAAGCGATATTTATAATAATTACCAAAACTACTTGCACCAGAAGCACTTTTCCCATCATGATATTTCACTGATCTGGAGTTATTAATACCATATGATAATTTAGAATCACTTGTCAGAAGAAAGAAAGGACACATTGCTCTCGATCCAGGAGCTAACTGGTCTCCTATAGCACTGGGTAGTTTCATTCAGCCTTGCTTCATGTGTCTCTGCTGAATATGTATTAATCTCCTGATTTATTATCTCTGTAATAATCTTCACATCATCCAGTGAATTAACCAGGAGATGATTTAAATATTTTAATAGCATATGTCCTGCAAAGGTGGAATAATTTCCCCTACTAATTATAAGATTTAATTTTGTTCTAACTATTCTTCAACTGCTGAACTGTTGGTCATGTTTGTTGTTTGCTTTCTTTTTTTTTTTTTAATTAATTTTCTTCCCTTCCAGAACCTCTTCACTTTAAAGTGTTCTTTTGTCTCTCATGAAAGCAGATGACTAGACTATTCTTCAGTTGGGAACTTCTCTGTAATTATATTTTGGCCTCAAGGGAAATGTATACATCATCAAATCCCCTAGTTTTGCAACTGAGTGGCTTTAACAGCCCTGGAAAATGCTTGCAGCTATTGTAATTTAATTAGAATATCAGAAAATCCTCAAATTATAAATTATGACAAGGTAGAGTTCTGTTCAAACTGAAACTCATTATATGGCGCTTAGTGTCTTATAAGTTGTTTGAATAGATTCTTTACAAGTGTTGATTTCTCTTCCTATTCTTACAGTTCCCACTAATCATTTATGCTCTGGTTGGATGTACAAGTTTCTATTTATCCATATAAAATCTACTGGCAATTTATCACTGCTTAATCTGCAGAAGCACTCTAGTGCTGAAGTAATGCAGGAATGCTTCTTAGCAGTGCAGCTCTGATTGTGAAAATCTGAGACGCCTCCTTAAAACAAGTTCAAATGTAGTAAAATAAAATCTTTCTAAAGAAGAAACAAATCATTAGGATTTTTTTTTTGTCACTTAATCATCAAGAAGAATGATAAAAGCATATATTGTACTAAGTCATCTGTACATTAGAAGTTTCAGGTCAACCAGAATACATCCCAAATCCATGCAAATAAATAAGAGTTCCTGGCCAAGGAATAAAAGGAGACATAAAAATCAAGCTCATTAAGAAAAAAAGCAACGCATTGGAGCTAATATTCAGCTATGTACACAGTTCTGTGGTTGTAATCTGCCAATTAGTGCAGATGAGCTGACTGAGACGCTCTTCATTTTGTAGTGTGACAGCTATGCATATCCAGAACATGGCTTCTCTTTCAGAACATTGTCAACATTGCTGAAATGCACCAGGTATATTTACTTAAATTAGATATCCACTGTTTTTAAATACTGAGAGCATCCTTGTGTCTTGGTGGGATAAATTATGTGTATTTGTTTCATACTTTGTGCCAGTCTAAAATTCCACTTCATACAAAATAGATTTCCATGGTTTATTTCATGTTTAACTGGTATTTCTTCCAATTTTAAATATATCTACAAAAAAACAATTATAGTAATTTTTATTAATTTAGATAAAGGTTTCTTGAGATTTTGCTATGTTCTTACTTCAAAACTAAGAAAAAAACTGTAAAAATGTGAAATAGTACAGAATCCTACTTAATATTAAAAAAAAAAGTTTATTTTGATATGCACAGAGAAGTTCACATTCCGTAAATCATTTCTTTGGCAGCCCTGGGAAATCTCACTGTATATGTTTCCATCAAATATAGAAAGCAGGACTACATTTTCCAGTCTCTAGTCTGTCCTGGGTACTTCTGTCATGGAGTAAAAACACAGGATTGTAAAACGCCTTCCAGTTGCTTTCATTCCACAGTAATACACTGTTATGGATATGAAAGCTAAACATGCTTTATGCTTCTTACACTGCACAATATTTTGACAATCATTTTGGTGATATTGCCAGAAATTAGTCCTGAACAAAAGACTAAAACTTAATAAAAACATATCCATTAGTAATCTATACAGATGAGGACTAAAAAACAATTTACTGTAAATTCAGCAAGCCACTGAACACCATTCTAAACATAAATGAAGAGATTTAAGGTAATTAAATATGAAACACAATGGCTACCTGAAACAAAGAAATATAGTGTTATTGGGGCTAGGAGACTCAGAAGAATATAAACTTATGTGGAATGGATTTTATGTAATGGTAGGGTTTCTTTATAGTTTCCAAAATAAGAAAAGGTAAATTAAAAAGGTTTACCTTTGCTTTCTAAAAAACATAATCTAATCACATATCTGTGACACAGTATTGGTAGCTACCAGCCATTACATCTGTGATTCCCTAACTGAGAAAAAGTTCTGCAGGAAAGCAACTCTGCAAAGAAAAGTAACAAGAAACCTTTCATTTTCCTTTGTTTGAAGCCATTAAACTCCCCAGTGCTAAACTGAAGTACATAACTGCTAGTGAAAAAGGCCCAGTGAATTATCAAACATGTCATTGTGCAAATGGAAAAAATGGAACTCAGGAGAAAATTTTCTACTGCTAGTTTATAGATATGGATTGAGATGTTTCAAAGCTTTCAGCAGAAACACATTAACTTAAGTGTCGTGGTTTCAAGGAACAGGGATTCATTTTTGCACTTAGGCAGCTGCTTTCAGTGAAAATGAGATCCAAGTCATGGTGTTGAAACTCTAATGTGTTCACGGAAGTTTATGATTTGTTGCCTATAGAGTGTCAAAATAATGGGTAAATTTTATATAATTGTATTAACTGTATTAATATGTATTAATCCTGCTCTGAGCCTCAGGTGAAATTAATTGTTATTTGACCTTTTCTGCCTTCCCAGAGAATGAATTTCATCCTTCATCTCTAACTGTAAGTGAAAAAAATTGTTTTTGCCCTAGAATTTTAAAGTGAAAGATATTTTCTTAAATGATTTGTCCTTTTTGGTTCCTGAGTGTTTTGAGGAACTAAACACATTCGTACTAAAAACACCACTGCTGGAAAATGGCTGTTTTCACATGCTCAGTGAAGACTGAGCATATTAACAGTTCTAACTAAAATGAATGAAAGAGTAGTTAATATGGGTTTTATTCCCTTTTAGAAGCAAAGATATTCTAATCCATTTGGTTTTCAATGAGGTGTTTTTGTGTACAATTGCTGTTTTTCAGGCTGCAGGCTTCACTACATAATGAGTTGCCATTGTGCATGTAAGCAGTGTTCTATTCAACCTCCATTAATATTCTGGCCTCATTTTTCACCTGTAGAGTAAAAATGGCAGGTATTTATACTGTAACACTTTTAATGTTTATTTTTAATTTCAGTACAAAACACAGTTGGAGCCTGTTAAAATCTGATGACATCCCTGAATGCCTGTGAAAGTAGCCAGATTTGTCTTTATGGACTTGAGAAAGAAATGATCTGCAGTAGGGTTTTCAGAGATAGATGCAAAAATTACTTTGTGAAATTGCACAAGGTACATAGGAACGCATAGAAACTTGCACAGATGAATCAGGTAGTTAACATACCTAAGAACTTGTCATTCTGTGCTCTCAGTTGAAACCTCATCATTTTTAACCCTTCTATTTTATAGTAGAAGTGTGTAAATTTCATAATATTTACACACACTTTTTCAGATCTGCATCCCTATATTCTTCATTTGCTTTCTTAATTTTCCAAAATGCCCCATAGAATCTTTTGGGCTTTATGTAGGTAATGTAAATGTAGATTTACAATTTAACGCTTAAAGGAAAAAAGTTTGAAACTATTTTCATGCTATTCTCACATAACTATATCATCATGGAGTCTAAAATATCCTCTCTAAAATTAACTGACATATTGCAGTAAATTGTTCTCTGGATGGGCAGGAATGAATTCAATTAAAGCTAATGAAAATTACACATCTGTGGCACAAGACCATATCTTGAGAAGCAGAATGTGGAATACTTTTCTTTCAAATGTAAGCCCAATCACTGAGTTCTTTCTGTTATTGAGGTAAGCTCATCAGACTTGCGAAAGCTGTGAAGAAGTTTGCAATTCTGACAAATTTTGAATCTGTCGCTTAGTTAAAATAGGGAGCAAATCAAATTAGCTGAAAAATTAGGTTATTTTAGCATGGTTGGAATCTGACATGCTCTATATTTCTTTTGGTTTAAAATAATTTGAACAAATTGCATCCTGTCCTCATAAAGCAGAATGACATCTTGAAGCTTAAGTTCCTGTTTTAACATGTTAAGCATTAAGATTCATCACATACACATAAAATAATGGTTTGTAATTGTAAAAGAAAGGCAGAGAATACTTTAATAATATTAAAATCTGTATTTTCATTAAAGAGGTGTATTCCTGGTACAGAAGAAGATGGATTTAACTTGTGGAGCTGAGCCAAAAGTGTGTTTCACCACACAATATTTTTTCCAGGACAGAAAAACAGGAACTAATAGAACCAAGGGGGGAGGGGGACGGACATCAAATTTATCCAGCAGAATATTGCTAAACTTTAATGTGATTTTTTTCTTATTGACTGAGAAAAATCCCATAAGTATTTTAGTACAGCTATCATGTTTGTGACCTTTTCATTTAATACTAAAGAATTTTTGTCATCCTGTAGGACTTGCTCCTGGTAGGTGTATTTATGTTACAAAAGCATGCTTCTCCTTTGTCTCCCCATGATACTATATGCAGTTCTCAGCTTCTCTTTGTTTTCTTTCTCATGCTCCAAGGTTAACTTGAAAGTTTTTGAAATGACTGAAGCACTGTATTAGTCAGGTAGAGACAAAATTAAGACAAATGACTGGACCTTGAGTTTACTTCTGGACTTTTGAGGAATAAATTTAAAACACATAGAAAATAATTCTGGCCTAAGGTTGGCTTGTAAAATTAATGAAAAGAGGTACATTTATTCACAAAGAGCTAAATGTTCCTCTGTAGATCTCAACAAATAGCTTATGATAAAAGACACAAAAAATATTCATGCTAGCAATGTCTAGACAGTGCTTTGTGATTATGGGATTTCTTCACCTCTCTATATTCATGGTCTTTAATTTTCACTTTGGTGTCCTTTTAGGGCAACCCTCCAACTTTGGCTCAGGCAGTAAGAGCTGTCATTGAAACTTCCTGTCTACTGTTTGAGAATATAAAAACAAATATTAAAATTTAATTTGACAGTTGCTTGCATTCTGTAAAAGAACCGAAACACTCAAAATATGTTTGTCTCTGGCACTGTTCTAGCTGTTTGATCCTGAGTCTGTAAGGGACACATAGTTAAAAGTAGTAGTTAAGTAAAATGCAGCAGAAACAGTATTTGAGGTCAATCTGCAGGTCACTTATTTCCATTCTTTCAGCAGTAACTTCTGGCATCCTAAGGTATCAACTGAGCTCAAAAAAGTACAATTACCTATGTGTCTTCAAACTGCAAGGAATTGCTTAGGCATAATTTGCACAGAAGTAAGTGCATGTAAGTATAAAATATATAAGTGTAATGGTTTTGTGATTTTTTTGGTTGTAGGTATTCCACATCATAACATCATGTAGTGTATGTACCTGGTTCTCAGAAGAGAAGGACTGCTACATTCCCCAGGGTACTTTGCTCCTCTGTTACCATTTCTGGCCAGAGGGAAAACATAAAAACTTGCAGATCACGAGACCTCGTCCCTTCTCTTTCCGCTCGTCTCTCGTCCTGGCAGCACCTCGCTCTGCAGCCGTCTTATCGTCGGTAGTAGAGTAAGGCCTACCTTGATTTTGGGACATTCTCTGTATTGGATTTATCAGCTTAAACTGTAATTATATTGTATTATAGTGTGTTGTTTTGCATTCTGATATCTTCTTTAGTAAATTAGTTTGTTTCTCCTCAGATTGTTGCTGCTGTTTTTGCTCTCAGGCCCATTTCCTTACCCTTTTTTCCCTTTTCCCTTTTTCCAGGGCGTGGGTCCGTGGGTCCCCCATCCCATTCGTCATGGAATTGGGCCAAACACCCATAAACCGTTGACAATAAGTATAAAAGAGAGAATAAATCCATAACATTAAGTATTATGTCTTCCAAAGTACATATTTAACTTGTCTTTCTTCTATATCTTTTCTGTTCTTTCCAGATAATGAGGGAAATTTGTTGAGATTATATTTGTTTTCATTTTCAGTCATTCTGGTATTATTTTTTTAACTGTGGCAAAATGAATAAAACCATCAAGTACACTTTGACTGGTATAGTAGTATTTATTATTAACTATGGGTCCTGTATAATTCACTTCTTAAAAACTTGGCGACGTTTTAAAGAGTAAACATGGGATTTAGGGGCCAAAATCTTGTTGAAAGTAAATAAGATTCAGGCTTCTATATTTTTCAAATACTTTTGAAACTCCTATTTGGACTCGAAAATCCTATAGATGCTCTCTGTTATTTAACTACTTGTCTCTTTTACAATATTATAGAAGTTTAACCAAAATAACCCAATACTCCTTTAACAAATCAGTAAAAATACTGTCAGACATTTGGAAAAATTTACATTAAATTTTCTACTATTTCCTTAATCAGAATTTAGCTTAAGTTTAAATCAGAATGATATTTAAATATTTGGTCCTTCTGATCATTGTTTTAATTATGAATGCAAATGCCACTTATTATTAAAGTCCATGAAAATTTGATTAATTTTATTATGTACCCTAAACATGGAAAAAAAATAGAGGAAATAAGATATTTCCTGAGAGGAAACATAGTGCAGAATCCAAAGTCTTGATGACTTTACAGAAGTGCATTATAATATCATGTCTGAAAATATATGATTTATAACAAGTTTCAAATAATTTCTGTAAGTCATATAAAACTGTAGTATATTGTATACAGTGAAAATTTACCTATATCGTGTAAAATATATAGTATATATCATATATACCATACAATATATGCATGGCATATTAAATATATATGTCGTTAGCTTATGTTTATACACCTGCATTTGCCATAAAGGATGAAGTATGTAACAGTATCATCATTTAAAACCAGAAGTCATTACATATTTATACCTTCTGATCAATTTTTCATACTAAACACCAACACTGCATAGTTTGATCATATGCTAGGCAAGACAAACCTCAGTTGGTGGAGGAAATTTAGCTGCAATAGAGTTTTTGATAATTATTATGTCACCTGTTTTGGCTGAAACTCTTGTAAGGTTGTTGACAGAAGTTTCTTTCACTGGAAAGCCGTTATCTGATGAAAAAGACTGACTTCATCACACCAATTTTCCGTTCCTCTTTTTCTGCCCTGAGTTCAAGTGGAAGAAAAGGAATTATCTGGAAAAAGTTACAACACAAAGCAACTTTCAGATTTCTCTAGCTTGCTCTGTCTGTTTGTCTCCAGAAGCCCTAGTAACCCTGGAATCTCAGCAAAACAAATGGATTTTTTTCAAGTAATCTTTTCATGACCTTTTCTTTGCTGTTTTAATCACTGTAGTTTTTCGTAATAAAGACTTCTGAATATGTTCCCTTATTGTGGACCACATAGGTGAAGCACATTTTTCACCATTTACCTATAGTAAGGTAGTGACACAAATTAATAATTTTGAATTGAAAACAGAGTTTATATAGTTTTAATGCTGAAATAAATGAGAAATGTATATACAACAACTCTCTCTCAATATATCCTCAATTTTACACAAATCTTCACATGAGTATCCAAAAGAAATGGCTAAGTGCACAAGTGCAGTATTATCCTGCTTTGTCCCTTACAAATGCTTATGAATGTCTTGACATCTCCCCATCATGAGTGTCATGGTTTTATGGTTTTCGGTTATTGGTATTCCACATCATAACATCATGTAGTGAATGTATCTGGTTCTCAGAAGAGAAGGACTACTACATTCCCCAAGGTACTTTGCTCCTCTGTTACCATTTCTGGCCAGAGGGAAAACATAAAAACTTGCAGATCACGAGACCTCGTCCCTTTTTCTACCCGCCTCTCGTCTTGGCAGCACCTCCCTCTCCAGCTGTCTTATCGTCGGTAGTAGAGTAAGGCCTACCTTGATTTTGGGACATTCTCTCTCTCTGTATTGGATTTATCAGCTTAAACTGTAATTATATTGTATTATAGTGTGTTGTTTTGCATTCCGATATCTTCTTTAGTAAATTAGTTTGTTTCTCCTCAGATTGTTGCTGCTGTTTTTGCTCTCAGGCCCATCTCCTTACCCTTTTCCCCTTTTCCCTTTTCCCAGGGCGTGGGTCCGTGGGTCCCCCATCCCATTCGTCATGGAACTGGGTGGAACACCCGTAAACCATTGACAATGAGCCACTGGGGGCTTTGATTATGTTGTTTATTCTTAATTAAGAAGTTAGATGAAAGGAAAAAGACATGAACCTTGAAATTTCCGGTTCTATAGAAGTGGTTTTATTTATTGCAATGTTAGAAACTTGAACAGCAAAAAATACTTTAAGTAAATGGAATCAAGAGATGTTATTTTATACAATTTTTTTTGCCCGTGTCAAGTTTACAGATCTGTTTTTACTACAGCTGCAACATTATATTCTACTAGTCCTGTTTTTACAGGTGCAAAGAAAAACAAATATTTAGCTGAAATAGACTTTTTTTTGCAACAATATTAAATTCCGTAACATTTGTCTTGGGAAAAATTCCAAAACTATAATCAGTTATATCTTTCAGTATATAAAAATGATATTTCAGAATTATCTTGTTTTGTTAATCTAAAAAAATCATATTTATCACTTCTATCTATCTTGCCATATTAAAAAAAAAATAGGCTGCTTCTTTTGAATTGAATACAAATTTTGTTATTGCCTTCAAAAGCAGAAAGATAATAGCCTCAGTGATCTAGTTTCTGTACTGAGTGGCACTGACAAAAATCAAAAGTTACTTGAAGTAAATCCAGTGTAGTTAAAATAAGAGTTTATGTGATTAAACATCTCCAGCGCTTAATACTCTCCTCCAGATCTCTTGCTGAGTTGTGATTCTGAAGTCTGTGGGGTTTCTGACTGCTTTTATGGCTATTATGTCAAAATAACATTGAAAAAGCTAAGTATTTTTTAAATGGAGTAAAGTACGCTGTGACAGTTAAGATATCATGCTAAGAACCAACATTTGATTTTTTCTTTTTGCTGTTTTGTTTTTTTTTAATGTATTTGTTTGTTTGCTTTGTGTTGGTAGTAGTGGTGTCTTTCTTTTGTTTTGTTGGATTGTTGATTTTATATCCTCTGACTGACTCACTGGCACTTATTCTTTTCAGGGAGTACAAGAAAAGCTAAGACACTAGAAATCTCTTTTGCTTTCCAGTTAGTAATCTTCTTTTCTTCATCTCTGCAAGTTGAGAGGAGTGTAGACAGAGTAGCAGAGGAAGTCAGTACCTATGGAAAAGCTGGCTTCAGCATAGTCAACATAAGGAGTCTGACGCCTTGAGATCAGAGCAACATCAAAATATTTGAAGCTTTTAAATAGGCTGTAAAGAAAAATAGAAAAGTGTCTCTATTCAAACACTTGACTCCTGTAGCTCATCTGTAGCTCATCCTGTTGCCCACATGTAAGAAAAGTTCCAAATAAATGAGTTTCAGAATATTTATTCTTTATTCCTATTATTTTTGGCAGTGTTTAAAATATCATCATTATTCTGTAGTTCCCAGCTTATTGTCTTTTGTTTATTCTTGGACGTTCTAAATTACACTGTTTTTAGGTTGTGACATCATTCACTGAAAGAGAACATCTGCACTTTATACAGTGCCTTTTCCGTAAACAAAAATACCCAAAGTCATACAAGTTTTAGACTTACGGCTGTTGAACATTAGCTAAGGCTTCTTTGCATTATTTTTTAAATACTGACATTTTCAGATGTTTTCTTTCAAGCCGGTTTTAAAATGGCTAGCTTGTAAAAACAGTAAGCATGGAATGGAGAGGAAGACAAGGAGACAGGCCCTGCTGTCATTACCTGAAGTGCAACTCAAGGAACAGTATGAATATCTGGCATGAAATGCCCTTCTTAAAACTAATGTTTTACTGTCAAATACATATATCTTTTGTTTCACTATATCTGATTCTGCTTTTACCCATTTTCTCCTTCTAATTGCCTGAGGGAAAGTTTTCCTCCTTTTTCCTCCATATTACAGCACGCTAATGCCATATCCTCCAGAAAACGCTGGGAAAAGAAGCTGCTCTTACAAACACCTTCAAATATTACTTCGAATTTTTACAATTTGTAACACTTTCTAGTTCATTTTCTGCTGATTGTATACAAACATCTGCTAAAAACATTCTTTGCGTGTTGAGTAATGATAATTTTGGATTCCAGCCTTTCAGACTCAAACTCATGCTAAAAATAAGCAGAGTGAACAGCTGTGACAAGCAGGTAATTTTTAATAATACAAGACAGTTCCTTTCTGTGGAGAATTACTACTCTCTCATCTCTAATCAAACTTCTCTGCTGTAACAGCAGCTGCCAATTAGGGATGTTGTCTCTTGGCAGAGTGCTCAACCCACACTTAATTTATTTAAAATGTGTAGTGTTTCTCCATTGAAGGTGAGGGGTGTTTTTCAGTATTTTATGCCATTAGAGGTTCATGTCATGTTATACAAAGTGGTGAGATACTCTCAGATCACAGTGCAATATTCACAGATTCAAGCGGAGCTTCTCAGGGGACAAATCCTCTCATCTAGGCTCCTGACAATATTAAGAAAGAAGAATACTTAATAGTCCTTTTTTCCTTTTTTCTTATACAGCACAGAACACATTTCACTCAATAAAAAGGCCCATACAGATTTTCATGACATCATTTTCTCTGATACCATTAAACATACTTATCTGAAAATTAGCTGCCAAGCCTAAACTGGTATTATCTCCCCAGTTTATATAAAATTATAAAATAAAATAAAAAAGAAAGGAGATTCCTATGGATAATTTGCCGGTGGAGATGCATCCTGACTTAGACTACAAGATTAGAAGTGGTGGATCTAGTAATGTAAATTCACCTGATTTTGTTGCCACTGAATTTTAGCAGTAAGATTTTAGAGAGTATGAAAGGAAGTCTTAGATTCAAATTGATGGAGGTAATAGCGTTAGGTAATTTTAAGGCTTATAAGATATTGAAATTGTTGCAAAGAAGGAAAATCACCCCTTACCCCCTTGTGAATCCTCTTCATTCAGTAATTTTTTTTGAGTTTGATCAATGAAAAGCAAGCTAAAATTAAGGCATATTGAATAATTCCATGACTAGATTAGCAAAGACAAAGATTCTCTCTCTCTCTTTTCTCTTTTTTTAATAAGAAACTCATAGCTTCCTTTAGTAATAATAGAAAGTGAGTGGTTAAATAAGAACTGCTGTTACCTGCAAAACAGGCCATTAAATCAGTAAATCTGGTAAAATGAGCAGCTTGTTCCTAAACATTCACAAAATATGAGACTTGAAAAGATCATCAACTAATACTTTAAAAGACTCTACAGTTCTCAGGCTATTTTGATTCTAGACTTTTGTTTGGCTTAAGAACTGCGCTTACGGCTGCACAAATGTCTGGATAATTAAGAGACTTGGAAAAAATCTCATCTCCTAGGAGCTTGAGCGGTATTTAGCTTGTCTTATTTTGTAGATGAGCAAGACATTTTCACAAAAGAACAAAAGAGAACAACTCATAGTAAGAACTTATAAAGAGTTCTAAAATGTGTTTAAACACCCCTGAAAGTAACGGATGTCTTAACTTCAGTTTAGAAAATCATGAGGTTTTTTTGATTTGTTTTGTTTTTAAAGTTAGATCTGATTAATTCAATTGTTGATTGATAGATTATAAGATGTGCCTCACAATCTTAGGATTCACCATCCTGACAAAAAAGTATAATAAAAAATTGCTTTTATAGATAAATATAAGTAAACATGCATACATTTTCATACATCCATATATAAAATGTAGTTAGATCCCCTGTTTCCTGCCCACCCCTCCAAGAAAAAAAACAATCATGTCAAACCTTTACAGAGTTTATGTTAAAGATTCTTACATGGTACTTATGTAAGATTCTTATCACAGACAGTACCAGACAATGCAATGTAATGTGAATGAAGTTTTTTTATTGGGTAATATCTGTCGTTTGCACCTATTCTAAAGAGACACAAATTGAATGAACAAAAGAGAGAAAGAGAAACATTGAGAACTGAATGTGAAGAAATAAAATACGGGGGAAATAAAGAAGAGGAAAATGATGAGAAGGAAAAGGGTGAAAGCAAAAAACATATGGAAATTTTGGCTTTTAAGAAAATGGTGGGTAAGTGTTAAAGTACTTTCTTTTCACCTATATCATTTCCTGGAAATGCCACAAGGCACTGGCATGGTTATCAAGATGATAGATTTTTCTTCTCCTAGGCCTGAAGCAAGAACATTTTCTTTCACAAGTCTCAATTCACGGAGGGATTTTCACTGTCTTTTGCTGTTTTCCTCTTCTATTTAGTGAAGATTTGCATTTTCTCAAGCAGTTTACTTCATGGAAAGTATTGTGGTAATAAGCTTCTAATTTAATAAGACTCCATAATCCAGACCTGGTTGGGAGGAATGCCCATACATGCACACACATATACACATATGTATTATATATGTGTGTATATAGACACACATATGCAGATAGTAAATACACACATTATAGATATATATCATATATATATACACACACACAAAGGTGTGTATGTATGGGCATATATATATGTACATATATCTGCGTGTATACACATACATATACAGGTATATATATGTTACAGACCATATATACTTATATATCATGTATATACTCAACATGATAATCACAGCACTACAGAATTCAGCAAATGACCTATCTCTGTCTGCATATTCCCTTATTTTCCCACTGAAGTTATTATAATTTGTCAGAATTTAGCAGCTAAAAATCACAAAATACTTTGTATAAACTGAGAGTGCTCTCAAATCTATGGAGTGCAGATTTTGTAGGATAAAGATAATGCAGCCCAGGTGCAACAGTACCATTCATTCCACTGCTTAGACAATGGGTAGATACAGGAGATGAGAATTATGGAGAGATATAAAGAACATGCTCTTTTTCATAACCCAAATTTCAATGCTTTCAATCATAACTTCTACTTTTCTCTACTAGAGAAGGAAAATGGTGTTTCATGAACACTGGATTGCAGCAAAGTAATTTTTCTAAACATTTCCTACACCAAAAATGATTGATCCCAATTTTTCCCCCATCTCTGAATTCAATAATCAATAAAGGAAAGATATTCCCCAGGAAGTTTGTGGCGATTTATTTTACACTTTGATCTCCAGGCAACGGCTTACTTCAGAAATTGGGATTAAAAGTTACAATGTATGACGCCAAAGTAGTCTGATAACAAGAGGGTGGGACATTTATCTCCATAAGCTGGACTCTTCAAGAAAACTCTGTAAGAGGTAGTCTGACATGGTTATACTAAAGTAAAGGGTAGTGGTCTATGTTCATCTATCACATAAAAGTCAACCTTCATGAGATAGGCACAGTGATTGAAAAAGCACCCTTTACATGCCTTACAAAGTTTTAATTTATACTTTATAGCTTTGTCACGGCGTTATCTATGGGTCTGTGTCCATGACAGGGGGACAGCAGGCCCACAGGCCCACCGGCCCGGAAAAGAGAGAAAGGAGAAAAAAAAAGTGTTGGCAGTTTAGGGGCTGGCTTTGGATCCGTCCCGTGGCTAATGTGGCAGGGGGCCGCAGACCACGCCCTGGGGAAAACAAAGGGAAAAGGGGAAGGGTAGGAAAATTGTAGATGAGTCTTAAATAAAACAGCGGCAACAATCTGAGGAGGAACGTTAATTTAATTTAATTAGAAAAGCCAAAGCCCAGCTAGAACTGAACTTGGCCACTACGATGAAGAACAGCAATAAATGTTTCTATAAATACATGGGCATTGAGAGCACCCTCAGTAAGTTTGCAGACGATACCAAGCTGGCAGGAAGTGTCGATCTCCTGGGGGTAGAGAGGCCCTACAGAGAGATCTGGACAGGCTGGATCTCTGGGCTGAAGCCAATGGGATGAGGTTCAACAAGACCAAGTGCCGGGTCCTGCACTTTGACCGCAACAACCCCAGGCAATGCTACAGGCTTGGGGCAGAGTGGCTGGAAAGTTGTGTGGAGGAAACGGACCTGGGGGTATTAGTCGATGCTCGGCTGAGCATGAGCCAGCAGTGTGCCCAGGTGGCCAAGAGGGCCAATGGCATCCTGGCTTGTATCAGAAATAGTGTTGCCAGTAGGAGTAGGGA
Source organism: Numida meleagris (assembly GCF_002078875.1). Lineage (NCBI taxonomy): Eukaryota > Metazoa > Chordata > Aves > Galliformes > Numididae > Numida > Numida meleagris. The sequence continues at coordinate 67,943,736 of NC_034412.1, read as the reverse complement.
AGTCATTGTCCCTCTGTACTCAGCCCTGGTGAGGCCCCATCTCGAGTACTGTGTCCAGTTTTGGGCCCCTCACTGCAAGAAAGACATTGAGGGCCTGGAGCGTGTTCAGAGGAGGGCGACGAAGCTGGTGAGGGGTCTGGAGCACAGGCCTTATGAGGAGTGGCTGAGGGAGCTGGGATTGTTCAGTCTGGAGAAGAGGAGGCTCAGGGGGGACCTTATCGCTCTCTATAACTACCTGAAGGGAGGTTGTAGTGAGCTGGGGGTCGGCCTCTTCTCTCTTGTAACTAGTGACAGGACTAGGGGGAATGGCTTCAAGTTGCACCAGGGGAGATTTAGGCTGGACATGAGGAAATACTACTTTTCTGAAAGAGTGGTCAGGTGCTGGAATGGGCTGCCCAGGGAGGCGGTGGAGTCACCGTCCCTGGAGGTGCTCAAGAAACGTTTAGATGTTGTGTTGAGAGACATGGTTTAGTGGGGTTATTGTCGGTAGGTGGATGGTTGGACTAGGTGATCTTGTAGGTCTTTTCCAACCTAGCTGATTCTATGATTCTATGATTCTACATCAACAGTAAAAGGAGGGCTAGGGAGAATCTCCATCCCTTGTTGGATGCTGAAGGCAACACAGTGACCAAGGATCAGGATAAGGCTGAGGTACTTAAAGCCTTCTTTGCCTCAGTCTTTAATAGTAAGACTTGTTGTGCCCTGGGCACACAGCCCCTTGAGCTGGCAGATGGAGATGGGGAACAGAATAGGCCATACACAATCCACAATGAGACGGTTTTGGACCTGCTCCTCAAGCTGGACACTCACAAGTCCATGGGGCCAGATGGATTGCACCCTAGAGTGCTGAGGGAGTTGGCGGATGTGGTTGCCAGGCTTCTCTCCATCATCTTTCAACAGTCCTGGCTAACAGGGAATATCCCGGTTGACTGGAGACTAGCAAATATGACTCCCATCTTCAAGAAGGGCCGGAAAGATGATCCTGGTAGCTACAGACCTATCAGTCTCACCTTGGTGCCAGGGAAGGTTATGGAACGGATAATCTCGGATACACTGTGGATCAGTTAAAGGTCAAGCAGGGGATCAGGCCCAGTCAGCATGGGTTTATGAATGGTAGATCCTGTTTGACAAACCTGATCTGTGACATGGTGACCCGCTTAGTGGATGAAGGCAAGGCTGTCGATGTGGTCTACCTGGACTTCAGTAAGGCCTTTGACGCTGTCCCCCACAGCATCCTTGTGGAGAAGCTGGCTGCCCATGGTTTGGATGGGCATACACTCTGCTGGGTGAAACACTGGCTGGGTGCCCGGGCCCAGAGAGTTGTGGTCAATGGAGTTAAATCCAGTTGGTGGACAGTCACGAGCGGTGTCCTCCAGGGCTCGGTGCTGGGGCCTCTTCTATTCAACATCTTTATCAATGATCTTGATGAGGGGATTGAGTGCACCCTCAATAAGTTTGCAGACGACACCAACTTGGGAGGGAGTGTTGATCTGCCGGAGGGTAGAAAGGCACTACAGAGGGACCTGGATAGACTGCATCGATGGGCGTAGGTAAACCATATGAGTTTCAACAGGGCCAAGTGTTGGGTCCTGCACTTTGGTCACAACAACCCCAGGCAACACTACAGGCTTGGGGAGGAGTGGCTGGAAAGCTGCCTGATGGAAAGGGACCTTGGTGTGCTGATGGACAGTCAGCTGAATATGAGCCAGCAGTATGCCCAGGTGGCCAAGAAGGCCAATGGCATCCTGGCTTGTATCAGGAATGGTGTGGTGAGCAGGACTAGGGAAGTAATCCTGCCCATGTACTCGGCACTGGTGAGGCCTCACCTCGAGTACTGTGTTCAGTTTTGGGCGCCCCAGTACAGAAAGGACATGGAGATGCTGGAGCAGGTCCAAAGAAGGGCAACAAGGCTTGTGAAGGGCTTGGAGAATATGCCCTATGAGGAGCGACTAAAGGAACTGGGGCTGTTTAGTCTGGGGAAGAGGAGATTGAGGGGAGACCTCATTTCTCTCTTCAAATACCTGAAAGGTGATTGTAGTGAGAGCAAGGCTGGTCTCTTCTCACTGGTGACAGGTGACAGGACAAGAGGAAATGGCCTCAAGTTGCAACACGGGAGGTTTAGGTTGGATATCAGGAAAAACTTCTGTACAGAAAGGGCTGTTAAGCACTGGAACAGGCTCCCCAGGGAGGTGGTTGAGTCACCATCCCTGAATGTGTTTAAAAACCATTTGGATGTGGTGCTCGGGGACATGATTTAGCGGTGGGTTGTTAGAGCAGTATGGTTAGGTTGCGGTTGGACTTGATGATCTTGAAGGTCCTTTCCAACCTGAGCAATTCTATGATTCTATGATTTACTAAATATCACATCGAAATTGAGGCCAATAAATCAAACAGAGAGAGTTCAAAGCTGAGATTCTTACTCTGTAAGCTGCAGGCAGACCACGTCCTTCTCCACCTCATACAGAGAGAACTCCTGGTCTGCCAGATGGCTTCACCAGCCCCTCCAGACGCAAAGACCCCTGGGGTGTGCAGCTCCTCCCCTCCCCCTTGGAGAACCAAGTACCCGGAAAAGTCAGACCGCAGAAACCAGGACATTAACTCTTTAACTGCTAGTGCTTTACATGATGTTATGATGTGGAATACCGACAACAAAAAATCACAAAACCATGACAAGCTTTAATTTCTTGCCTTTTCTGTGCAAACTTATTGTTTCTTCCATACTAGGTAAATCTCTCAAGAACGGTGAACTGGAAGCAGCCCACAGGTACCCTGCCTTATGTGATTACACATGACTTATATTCAGTGAAATAACTTATACGTAATTCAGTTGAAACAACATTTTTTTCAGTATATTTGCCCATAGAGAAGATGATGCAACATCAAAGTTGCAACAGTAGTATGAAGTAATTCCACTCCCCCATTTGTTTTGTGATACTATTGCGATTAAGTCAAGTAAGAATCACAGAATCACAGAATTTCAGGTGTTGGAAGAGACCTCAAGGGATTATCGAGTCCAACCCCCCTGCTAAAGCAGATTCCCCACAGTAGGTCACATAGGTAGACGTCCAGCCGGGTCTTGAATATCTCCATAGGAGGAGATATATCTCTGAACAACCTGTTCCAGTGCTCTGTCACCTTTACTATATAGAAGTCCTTCTGCATGTTAGTACAGAACTTCCTGTGTTCAAGTCTTAGGCCATTACTCCTTGTCCTATCGCAACGCAGAATCAATCTTTGTACAAGTTACTGCATAGATTCCCTAAGAAATAGCAAGTATCTACTTCTGTCTAGGGTCAGGTGACCATACTCGAAACTGTTGAAAATGTTTAAGTAAAGAAACTGTTAATCACAATTTCCATACTAAGCTTGCCATTGATGATGGGAACATCCTCGAAATATGTAAACTAACCACGTATTTAATCAGCATGACTAGAACAGTCAGCAGAAAGGGAGATTAGCCCCATCCTTAATTGAACTATTCTCATAATAACACGTGTGTGATTGGTTCATTGCACACTGAGTAATGAACCCATCTTTTGGACAGCAGTATCATGGTCTTTCCCTCCATAAATACATGGGCAAGGCAAGATTATTAGGAGGAAAATTTGGTAGATGAGTTCAGGTAAATGTTACGCTATCTTGCTATCATCACATTTCTCATCTGAAGAACTCTGTGTCTGGGTATTTTTCCCTTCTATGTCCAGGAAGAGACACCACAAAACTCACCACAAGAATAAGCATTTGAAATGAAAAGCTGGGACTAAAATACAAAGACACCTATTTTTTTCTTGTATTAAAAATGCATTTCACAATTATATTACAGTTCAAACTGGCAAATATACACAGTGATACCACTGAGCAGAGAGTAAGAAATCAGTCATTGTTGCTGTTTGGTATTTTAGTACTTGATCCAAGTTAATATGGTAGTGTTGAATCATTCATATCTGCTTCACTTTCTTTTTTTTTTAATTTGTGAGTTCTTTTAAAAAAGCAAAGTATGACCACCACTGCACTAAGCTGTGAAAGGTAAAAGGATAAAGTTCACATTTCAGTCAGCAATTGTATCTAAATTTATGCATCCTTCAAAAAATATGTGCATCCTTTTTAGATATCCTTTAAACATAAAAAAACTCAGCTAAATTCTTAACTGAACTGAAATTGCTGAAGTGTATATTGGAATAAAGAATGATAAGGAATGTCATAGGTGTTGCAGCTGTCATCTCTTAAAAATCTTCTTAGGACTGAAATCTTGGCTTTTGAGCATAATTGTTAAACAATGATTTAAAATGAAAAATACTAAATCTGCGACTATGTCGGCGCTTAGTCCCGTTAGTGAATTCTCTCAGTCGGTGTGGCATCAGAATAGTAAGTCCTCTTTATTGTGTTTAACATACATCTTATATGTCACTCGTAAGCAGTAAATCCGCTCACGTTAAATGGCCTTAAGTTCTTCCCAACAACATAGATAACAAACGAAGAGTTCCTTAACTGTCCCAGATGTGACCACATTAGCTGCGCATAGTAAAGGAGCATTCTGTTTACACTTTAGCCCTGTCTCCAGACTCCCGAGGCCTCATAGCGATAAGATCTACCAGAGTCTGTTGAGCTCCTTGTTGTTACATCTCCCCCCACACAACTAGAGTATGCTTTTTACATTTTTGGTCCACGAGCGTATAGAGGGATGGAAAACTTTACATTGAAATATGTGTAAGAAAAATCACAATTATTGATAAATAATGCCATGATGAGAGGCCATTGGGCATAAGGAACACTGATTAAATTTAAAAAAAGAAGAATTTTGAGTACTTCTGATAAGTTGCTTTTCAAAGTTTCTTGGGTTTATGAGTTATCATGACAATATAACTTAGAATATCGAATATCACAAATTTTATGTTTTTTTTGTTGTGTTTGACTATGATACATCTGTGGGGCAAAAGAGAGTTTACAAGAAAGTTGTTCAAAAATACATGTTGATGAATTAATTGCTTACTTACAAGGTAAATAAGAAGCAAAAATAAAGTTTTGACTACATACTCCAGTTAAGACACTAACTACAGGGAAAACCTAAAGTATTTTAATATACAGTACTCAAAAATTACTCATAATTATGTTTTTCATGATTGGATATTAATGGTTTCATTCTGCTGAGCACATAGTCTTTCGTCATGTCTTTTGGATCATTACTTATTAAAGTGTGGTCTGACTGAAGGCTGTGAAGACTGAAAGAGATAAAGAACCTGTCTCTTGACCCTCCCGTTTTTTCTAGCATCTTCTCAACTTTAAGTCGTCAAGCATAACACCCATCAATGTCCAAGTGTCAAACAAAAGAGTATTTTGAATTACTGAGCCTGACAATATTATTAGTCAGATTCAATGGGGATATTTTTATTTGGATGAGATTTACCCTATATTTGAGTCTGGATCAAAGCCTTTTTCTAAATCACAGGCTTTATACAAAACTGATTTTCATCCATTTATAAGTTTTTGCAAATCATTATTCATGCTAGCTCAATGAATAATTTCAGAGACATACCCACAGGTTTTTTTAATGCAAAATACTGACAATGTGTACATCTACTGAACAGTCAGATCTCAAGCTATATGAACAGCTGCCTAAGTCACCTTGCAAACGCTCTGTTCCCTAACCAATTCATCAAATCTTTACAATGAAGAGAAAAGACTACCAAATTCTTCAGGGAATAAAATGAAACATTTATGTAAGATGAGCAAATGTGTGTATGCATATATTTAAGGCAGTTAGAATCTTGCCAGTTCGTCTATACAGTGAATTTGCATGTGTTTAGGTCTCAAAGATAAATTCTGAAGTCTATAAACTAGGTTTATTGACAAGCTTGAAATTTTACCTTTCCTGTTTCTTCCATTCCATTTCAGCTGACGATTTGTAGTTATTCGGAACTGGAGTAATTAAGAGAGCAGGTATATTAAAGTTTATAGAGACAAAAATGAGGATATTCATATGAAAAGAACGACATTAACATTTTTGTATCACTTGTCTAACATGAGACTAAATCCACAACTAAATAACATACAATCACATCAGTCAAAGTCTTCTTTAAACAGAGAAGATTTATGCAATACCCTGAAGGGAAACTCGGATTCGCAGTCTCTGAGTTGAGTACAGGCTATGTTTTCTTCTTAAATGTGCAAATGTGGGGATCTTTACCTCAAGCACCTCTACTGAATGAATTGTAAGGGAAGAAATAAGAGGATACATTTACGTAATACTCTACAGATTAGCATTTAAAGATGTACTTAACTCAGAGCGGGCCTTGGGCAATTCTGCCATTGTGAAAGCAACCCTTTCATACTCCTCTAAAGCATTTTTTCACTTACAATGTTCTCATCCATTAAAGGATCATAAATAGCTCGGGGAAGCTTCCAATATGCATGTTCTTAAATACTAAAATCAGTATCTGTGTATGACTCCATTGCAGCATTGTAAAATGATGAGAAGTTGTGCAGAAAGGCCATGTTACCTGAGGAGGACTTTACTTCTCAGTGAAATATTACGCAAGATAGGCACTAGCTAGGCACAGAAATATAATCATGCCATTTCTCTCCTACTTTGCATTTCAATGATATTTGCTGGAAAGAGCTTGTTTTCTGCTGTTAAGTCTTTCTGGGTAGTTGTATCATTACATACTTTCAGACATACTTAGAAAAAGAAGGGCAACACCGATCGCAATTCAGCTCATCGTGTTTCATGAGCATTAAAAATGCCAAATCAAACTCGTAGCGAGAGTGCTCAATTCAAGTGCCCTAATCTTTGTTTTGTCCCTCATTTTTACAATCAAGAAACAGTGAAGTCTGGCCTTTCAAATACCTTTTCTGTATGCATTCTGTGAAACAGCACTTCCCAGATCTAGTGAAGCACTGTCTGCTAAATTAAATGACTCAAATTTTACTTCAGTAGTTTTTTGTTTTGTTTTGCTTTGTTTTTTAACAGAATGACTTGATGCTGTTGATCCACATTATTGGGTGAATTATGAAATCTTGAGGATTAATTCTTTCACACATTCCCATCACTGTTCCATTTCTTTTACTTCCAAGCTGCAAATAAGGCCCCTACAGAGGGAGATTTCAGGCCTAATACTGCTATATTTTTCTCCATCACAACAGCATTCCATCTTCCTATAAATGCACAACACTGTCACAAATTAAAATTTTATGTCAATTTCAAACTGCAGATGAGGCTGAATTTTAGCCTTGAATATGTACTCTCTTTTAAATTTACTGGGGTTACGAGGCTAGCTTCACTAGTTAAATATCAAACAGTGGCAGCAGAAGAGCAAATTCTAACCTTTCAGAACAATTCAGACCACAGAAGGTATTAGAAAACCATCAGTTGATTGGAGATAAACCATTAGGGAGAAAGAGTCAAAAGGGATAGAGTGGCAACCAGGAAGGCCAGTCAAGTGAGTTTGCTGTGTTTTTTTGGGAGGAGAAAGGAGGTTAGTTTATTTTTTATCCCGTGTATGTGTGTGTTTGTGCGCATGTGTGGTAAAAAGTATTGAGATTAGACATCAAAATTGCATTTTACAGTAATAATACAGATCTCGTTACTATGATCTACTGCTCAGCTTTACTATATTACCTCAACATTTTCCTCTCCTGTTCATTCAACCAGTTTTTTCCGTGTTCAAATATATTTACTTGTTGGTTCTAAATTCCCAGAATGCCATAAATCTCCTGGGCCCTGTCCATGACTTAGTACAACTGCATTCTATTACAAGACTGAATGCATATTTTCTCCATCTCTCCTCTTCTGCTTTCCCTACCAGAACTGATTGAACTCAGTGGAAAATAACATATTTGAATATCCATTAGACCAAACAGAACACAGCTGATCAAATATTGAGGAAGGAGTTATTGACAAAAAAACAAAAGGAAGTGACTAATACATGAATGTTTCCTGGCTATTCTGGCTCTCAGCTGAACTACTTTCTTCAATCTTCCTCTCTCCTTTTTTTCTCCATACATCCTCAATGGTAGTTCTGATGTATGGAATGACCATCAGCAGTGCATTTGTTACCTTTTTGTTCAAGGCTAAATACTTCTGCAAAAAATCACTTACTAGAAACTCTGTAATCTCTAAACTATGAATTAGTTTGCAGTGAACTTCATGGATAAACTGTCAGCTGTACAAAAGTAGAGTAATCTTAGTGTTACTGTGCAGTCACTGAAGTATTGGCATATCTCCATTTCTTTTAGTGGGAAAAGAAACTTGTTAAGCCTGACTCTCTTATTTTTGCTGACCATTATGATCCCCACATTTTCCATATCTTTAGTTGTTTAATTTTCATAACCAGCCCTGGGGAAATGTTCCAGTCTCACATAGCATTTCTCTGCAGAACATAATGCACACCTTATGCTGCTGAATTACTATAACCTAACTGATAATAGCCAGAACAACTGAAAAGAGGATGGAGAAAAATGACTGACATGCAGGGAGAAACTGGTAGACCACATCCCCACAGTCTGTAAATCACGATGACTTTTTTGTTATCAGCAGTTACTCTGCATTATACCAATTTAGGTAATGGTTAGCTTTCCTTTAGCTCTATTTGCCTACTCCAGTGGGATCCTTGACTTTTTCTCTTAGTTTCACAGGTATTTTCAGTATGCTCTTCATACCATCCACTGTTTATGGAATGACTCATTAATAAAGTCTACATGCTTTCTCAGAAGAAGAGTGTTTTCTGTGTGTTATGCCCTCTGCAGAGCCACTTCAGTTGTGATATGCTCTTGATATAGGTTGGTTTGCTTAGCAATAGGGATTAGTACATTAGTTTAAGAACCAATATATTAGTTTAGCAAAAGGAATCCATAAGTGATTAATGATGATGATAAAACTTTTCATTTCAGCTTTAGTGGATGAACAGTCTTGTTTTTCCTCAATAATTTTTCACCGGGGACACAATAGGATACTTTTATCTTCTGCCTCAATGATTTTGCCTCATGAGAAGTACTGGAGTCACAGTAGAAAACTTTTATCTTTTGCCTCAAAACATGCAAGGACATTTTCCTTGGGTTCCACATACATTGTTTTTAAAAAGTGGCTCACCATGGTCTAATAAGCGATGGAAATCTTCCAAACTGGAAAAAAAATGAGTGAAAGTAAGTCAAAAGTTTCAGTGATTAAGCTAATGGTGAAAAAAGGAGAAGTAGGTGGGCACTCAACCACCCTAAAGACCACTAAGCGTGACCAAAGAGACATTAGCACATATCTATAAGGCCTTTAAAAAGAATGAAAATATGTGCCAATGTACTGCATACATATGTCTTGACTTTATAAATGTAGAACCTGAACTCTGAGAGGGCATGCTTTCTTGTCAAGTCGCCCGGTGCGCATTAGTGAGGAATAAAGGAATGCCTCTTTCTAACACCACATTGGAGTTGGAGAGTTTTCCTCACAGAATTCGGATGACACTCTGTTAATTTATTAAAATTACTGACTCCCCGTCCACAGACTTCTCTTCACTAGCACCTGAACTGAACTGATTACTCTGGTGTTTACAATACTCCATAGCTACAACTTCAATTGCAAGGTAAAATAACAGTACGTTCTGCTGTGAAGCTAAACTCTAATATTTTAATAATTTATCCAGATACATTTCTTATTTCCAAGAAATATCTTTTAAAAATAAAGTCTTTTATTTCTATATTTTAACTGTAAAAATAAAACTTCAAGAATATTAATGTTTGCTATGCAAAAAAATGAAACAGAATTACATACAAGTCAAGAATATGTGCATTAGGGGAGATTATGCCAGTAGCAAATGTTTGCAGGTAAATTATAAAGCCTCCACCAAGGAAATATATAACAAATATGCTGAAAAACTCTCCATTTCCATGGGCACGTTTGAAGTCTTTTTGTGAAATAGGATCAATTACTCAACAAATTAAAATACAGAAATTGAAGTTCATTTTACTGAAAATGCATGTATTTGGATGTTTGTCAAAATGAAATGCGCTATGAAAAGGGAAGCTGCATTTAATGTCATATGATATACCTAGAACAGTGATTATAATAAAATCATCAGTGAATTACTAAACCAAACAATTTTTTCAGAATTGGTAGTTCCACACTCTTTGCATTTACACTGAGCAGGAAGAATAATGGCCTTCTTGTACAGTAAGAACTATAGGTAAATTGTGGTAAACCAAGCAGAGCAACTAAGATCTGTCCTGGAAGCCTTGTACCTTGACTTGAGTAGAAATGATGTGCAATCACTTTTAAATCTGTGATTACAGAAGCTGGAAATTAAAGGAACAGATTTACTGTTTTTCAAGATGGTAGTAAAATGCATATCACAAAATTGACTACAATTTATTTTTATTTTCCTAAATCAGTTTTTCAGGACAAGAGTCCTGTCACCCTGTGTGTTTGCACAATCTCTATGAGAATGTGCCTTCAGCCATGACTGTGGCTTCTGGACACTCCATTACTACAAATGTATTAATAATACTTATCCACATCAGGAAAGGAAAATAACTGTATCAAGAGACTTTAGTAAGATTGCTGCTATTGATTTAAAGTGACCTATGGAGCTAAAATGTGCCAAAATATTGTGCAATGTTGAGGGGAGGGGCAGACATGCTAAAGACATTTAAACCTGGACATATTATAAATTCCTGTTACTTCTTTACAGTTCTCATTATTTTAAAGGGAAAATGCTTTCACCATGATCTTAATAACCAGGAAGTCTTATTCATTTCTTTAGAAATGACTAGTATCTGCCTTAACAAAGGGTAAGTTAGAAATCTATGCTGCCAATAGCAATTTGAAAATATGCCCACTAATCTTTGAGATAAACCTGAATGTGGCATCTCATTTGCTTTATGTACCAGTTGACATTACAGGACAAATCGTGCTCCATCTATAAAATACGGTTCAATGGAGTAAGGTAGGATGAACTTGTGATATAATTTAAGCTTTCTCAGAGAAAATGAAAGATAAGGTAAATGAGAAGGAGAATTATGTCATGCTGAACAGCAGAGACAAGGGAGATTAAGAGAATTTTAGAATCAGAAAAGAAAATAGTATGCTGGACAAAATAATAGGTATCTAATCCAAGGTCTGAGAATGCTTGAATTTCATTTACTTATAACTTAATTTCCTCTTGAGTTATGTATATAAAGATGGTTAGTTGTTCAGTTGGAAATGTGGCACAAAGCTAAAATATCTGAACTCAAGATAAGAGGTGTATGTTGGGGTAGACGGGGGAGGAGGGCATTCTCTGTCTTTTATAATGTTTGGTGGAATTATTATCTTATAAAGAAAAACATAACCTAGGCAAGCAAGAAGCAGAAACAGAATTGTCCATTACCTTTCTTTTTAGCCTGCGGTATCTCAAATAAAAATGAACTAACATAACTGTAAGTAATAACTCTAGTGATGAACTGTCTCTAATGAAAATTCGAATGAAACAGGACCAGTTTTTGTGCAGCATTATTTTGACGAGCTATCTTTTGAACAAGAAGCTGATGTTTTTGTTCATTTACAGCATCTCATTTGCATGTGCAGTCCAGATAATTCTGCACCAAAATGTCTTTCAGAATGAATTTCTGTAAATGTGCATTTCTACGTGACCCATGGATGCAAACATTAAAAACATAGATCACATCTCTCTTCTTGCAATGGTTGTTTCCTAGCAGTCAGACTTCTATAAGTCAGACCTCCTGAGTATTTTTATAAGTAATTACAGAAAGAAAAGTAGAAAGATTCAGTTCTTTAGCAGAATTATAATTGGAATAAAAAGACCCAATAGGGATTAGGTAAAAACCGATAAAAACCCTGTGCACTGCCAGTTTTCTTCTACAAATGAAACACTAATAATACTTGAAGGGCTAGCAATTGCCAGCAATAAGAAAAGTCACAGAAAGGTAAAGCATTCTGTTGCTATTTTTATAATTAGCATTTCTTAGTAATTATTATAAAATCCCTGAGGCTAACCTTACCTAAACAACAAAGATATCACTAAGCCAAGCTTTGAAAGCAGTGTTACAGAAAGGATTTATGTATGCTGAAGTCATACAGGTAACGCACACGATATGTACTTTTTTTGCTGCTGGATTGTTGTGCAGGCACAGCAGCTGAACCTGGCTGAATCAGGCTCAGCTTTGTCATTCTTTTAGGATACTTTAGTTTGCTACTGTGGTTACAGGACACACATTGCCATGATGAGGACTGAAATCTGGCTTCCCAAGGTCCTTGTAGACTAATGCCTGAAGTCTTCTGATCTGCAGATTTTGAAAGCTATCATTTGAGACTTTCTGTTGCCTATATTGATAGCCAGTAAGATAACGTGCTTGGAAATTATCTTACATGTAGGCACTTCAGAGCTAAGAAACTACAAATAAGTACCACAATAAGATGCTGGTGATTTGGTGGAGTGATTTTACCTAACAAGTGCATTCCTTCTTCAAGGGAACAGATGAAACCTCCTCCAGCTTGGAAAAGGATTAAAACAATAATAACGTGAAGGTAGAAGAGGTAAGAGAAAATACTTTATTTGTTCCACGTAGTCATTTTGTCATCTGAGACATAATACCAGATGCAAATTACTACTGGAATATGGAGCCATAGTTTGATTGGGTGGACTTGAACCTATTTGTGCAGATTATGGTACCAAATCATGTGATGTAGAACATTGTTGTGTTTAACAGTCCTGAAAATAGTGTGGCTGCATTTATTCCTGGTATTGATGACTGAATAAATGCATTAAATTCTGCTTCCACTAGATCAGGTTGCTCAAGGTCCAATCCTTGAACACTTCCAGGGTTGGGGAGAGAGTTTTGTGTTTCCCCAGACCACAGATAGAAGACTTTGTCCTTTCATTATTGGTATCACACTCATAGAGCTCTGTTGTATTCTGATTTTTTGGGGAACAGATAATGTAATTTCCTGAATTCTCTATTCTTCTGTCCTGTTTAGATCTTTCAGCAGCTATTGCAAAATGCATTATCACAGAAGAAAGGTCAGTAACTTATTTCTGTGATAGTAAAAACTTCTGCTTCTTTTGTTTACAGAAATTCTAACCAAGAAGAATTTTCACAGAAGAGGGCATTAGCATGTATTAAGTAGCATTTGGCAAAGCAAATTCTGTGTAATACATATATTGGTTAAAAAACTAGGATTATATAGGGGTATGGTTTAATATACAAATATATGCACATGTACATTGACTTACTTAAGCCAAATCCAAAATGAATAACCTGAATATCAAATAAATTCTAAAAGTCATAGATAGCCCAGAGTTGCCTCATAAACAGTAAAAGCTGATTACTGATTCATCCACTGATTATTTCCTCTGCTTTCTTCCAGGGACATATTGTTTCCATAAAGGCTGGGACTGAAAGGGGATGAAGGCCTTTAATGCTGAAAATGCAGTTTACAGGCAGATAGAATAAATTTGGTAAATGAATAATTGTAATACATAGAAATAATTTGTTTTGTTTTTTTAACACTTTATTTTAATTCACATCTATTTGAGGAAGAAATAAGGAATGATCTACTTTCCCTTAGCCTCTGTTTCAGCTTGCTATACTTTAATGGAGTTAATGCTTCTTTCAAGAAAGGTATTTCAAGAATTCTATTCATGTATTTAAAATTTATTAAAAACCTTTTGAAAGCATTGAAAAACAACAATAAAAAACCTAATTACCTGTGGTCACTGCTACTAGAACAGGCTTGTTCTTTCATGTTGAGTTGTCTTGAATTATCTGTCTTTTTTCAATTTGTTCACATGTCTCTATAGGCAGTAGCTTATATTTATTCATGAGTCATTTTCTAGGGGTCAGTGAAAATTCTACAGATGTATGTGTGGTATAAATTAGATGCATTAGAAGCAGTTTTGCCTGTTTTATGTACTACCATTAGAGTTCCTTTTATTTATGAAACAACGAAGGTAAATGGTGCAGAATCAGAAACTATTTATCACTTCCTCTGCAGAGCATGATCTAATACTCTAATTAGACCTTGTGGGAAAGAAAGCATGCCTTCTATTCACAGAAAAAAAAAAAATTCTGAAACAACAAATCTTTAACTGTAGGCAACTCTCACAAACAGTTCAGAAAAAACATTCCTGGCTATTCTTTCTTGGGAGGGTTTTAACATGAGTATTAATGCTAGGATGTATAGTTTAAGTGATTTCCCCCAGGAACCTAATGTTCTACATCCTGAAATATCCTAACCAACAAATTTGCTCTATCTAGAAGATGCTCTATAATTTATTAGTATGCCAAAGAAAATAACATAAAAGTCTTAACACAACCCAAAGAAACTCTTTGGTGATAAAGTGATTCAAGGTTCCAGGTTGAGATACAAAACAGGTCCAGCAAAGTTAAATTAACACTGCTCTAAGTGACAAATTCTACTTCAGTATGAATAATTTTATTTGGTTTATCTTATCAAACAATGTTAAGGTTTACCTTATTTGATTGTCCGTTGATTATTTGTCAGTTTATTTGATTTTTCATACGTTGCTAGACATTGTTAGATTCTATTTACTTATTAAACTGGATACACATTTGAGTATAAGAAAATAATTATTTTATATAAAGTTCAAGGTTTGTTTTTTTTTTTTTTAAATCCAACTTTCTGATGAGTTTTAGGAAAAGAAGGAAGAGCCTGAAGAAATCCAAGTTTTACTCTTGGCTCTCACTTGGTAGCTAAGATGAAATTCAGTCCATCCTTTAGATAATCAATTTTCCCCCTGTTGCAATTCAGACCAGCAATAACAAAACCAGACATATTCTGATATGTACTATTCTGAACAGGAGGTCTCATATTTTCATATCTTATGCTATGATGTGTTGAGAGTAAATCTCAACAATTTTAAGCAATTGCTAAAGTATGTTCTATATAGCTACTTTGAATGTCACATGGTAAAATGTGAATTGGTTAAAAAATGTAGTTACAAATGGATAATTTATTAAATGAAAGTATTGCAATATTTTGAGCGACTACAAATAACATACTATGTAAAAATGACTAGTAAGAGAACATTCTCAGATGCAGATCTTTCCATTCACAAGACTCTTCTTTTGTGCAGAGGTAGTACCTTTTATAGTCCAGCTAGTATAGTTGGGAACAAAATCAAAAACTCAACATGCAACCTACGGGGCACAAAAGAATTCTTCTGTGTGAACTTCAGATTGTATTGTAGAATCACTGACACTATTAGTTGTCTCTTTCAGTTTCTGAGATCATAAAATCCAATGCTGAGAGGTACCAATGCTTGAGGTACCTGAAACAGGATTGTCCCTAGAGACACAGGTATAAGATATACAGTGTACTATCTCTCTCATTATTTTGCCTCCATAAAACATCTGTATTCTTCGGTTTTGCTTTTTTAATTTTTTTTATTACTTCACCCTCCTCCGAACTGTTGTACTTGTTGATAATGCACCGATGGAGGGACTTAGAATTTATAAACTTGCTTGTAGGTCCCTGTTCTGGAATTAACTCTTTCTATCAATTTATATATAAACAAGCTTATTGACTGTACTACAGCTTATTATGTTCTGTTTTTGCTCCAAAACACAGTTCATAGACAAGGTGTGAACCATTTGCAACCTTCCTCATAATTTTAAGTTTCTAAGGATTCTAAGGATTTCTAGGGATTTCTAACTCCTAATAGTCCCTAAGAAAAATTTCAAATAGGAGACATAATTAAATGCCTGGTTCTATTTCCATGTCTGTAAAACTTAACAAATGAAGGATGGAAAAGGAGAAAGGGAGGAAACAGACTATATCTTCTAACAAATGTGCAGATCTTTCTGTTTCACAAGAATTAAATATTTCTTTATGTTTATAACCCATTCTTCAAGGAAGGCTGTGTCTCTGCTCATCTTTCCAACATATTTTCTCCTGGAAATGTTATTTCAGCTTGCTGTTATTGGCTGTACTCCTACTCCTTTCCTCTCAGATGTTCGGTGATGCTGGGGACTTACAGTGATTAATAGCTAGACTTTTGTGGCTGCTACTGGTAACAGAGTTCAATATAATTAGCTTACATATTAGATATCAGTGATTCACAGTGTGTCATTTCTTCAGTTTCCTTGTCTCCTGAAATCCCCACAGCTCCAGCAAAGGCCAGTAACAGTTGACTATGTGATGTAAATGCATACATCTTTTACAGCTTCATATGGAGCAAAGTAACTCGGGCTTTAGTTACATAATGAAACATGCTGAAAGCTTCACTTTGTTTCTTACTGTAACTGAACTGGCTTGAACCAATCCAAAAGCAGACATTTATAGTCCTGTAACAATGGAACTGCCCAAGAGCCTGGGAAGAATATCAACTCCTATGTTTCCTCTGCTGTATCTCAGAATCCTCAGCAACTGATAAAACTTGCTAAGAACAGAGAAATATCCATCTTTGCCAGTCAATCACAGTGATGCTTTTTGAGACCTGCCATACTCCTGTGCAGTGGTACAGAGGGAGTGGGGATAGAGCACAGGAGAGAAGGCATTTAATATATTAGATATGAAGAGTGGTCCAAAAACAGATAGTATTTTGGCTCTGATTCATTCCCACAATCTGAGAGCGCAGCAGAACCACCTTGGAAGGGAAAACAATTTTTCTAGTCTCTCAGAATCACGTGCCAGTCATGACTAGGATGGGTCTTAAATTAAATTGTTCAACAGCTGCTTCTGTCTATAGGCTCCACATCTTATGGGATACATTTTCTCAGATTTAAACTTTGCCTTGCTGTGAGCTGTGTTGAAAACTGAAATAAAAAAATAAATTATATTTGTCATGAGCTGAGGATTTGAGACAAATTTGCAATCATTAAAGCTCTATGTCTGTTCACTAAATTTGTTAAACATTAATTTAGGGTAAGTAACAACTATTAGGAGAAAGAACGTGTGTGTATAATTAAAAATTGGACAAAGGAATAGGTACCTTCAATGTCATGTCAAAATGCATTAAAGATATAAATGTAGGATAATTATGTTCAAAATTGTTACTTATCAGCTTAGAAATCATCTAAAGACTTTTAAGCAGGCAGGTAGCCTATCAACATAAATTAGATGCAATTTACTTTGTAAATAGTCTCCACTGTCTTTTTTTCTGTAGCTCTATTAGGGAAATTTAATTGAGATAGAAAAGCATAGTTTTATGCTCCTTGTGTAAAAACAATGTTTCTGACAAAATTTAACATTCTGAGGGAGAAGATTTCAAATCACCTAGAACACAAGAATTCTTCCTGGAGATACGTCAGATGCAGAAGTACCAAATGACTTGAATTTGTTGATCACTTTCCAGAGCATGGTAAAATGTCACAGATTACCGTTAGCAAATGAAGTCCAGAACTTCTGGAAGGTTTGGACAATAGATTTCTGAATGTACTTGCATGCACCTTTTATTTTATTTTATTTTATTAAGGACACAGAACAGATGTTAATTTCTAGAAACATTAGTAGAGAATGGTTCATTCAAAAATTACAGGCATTCCTTCCTACATATGCAAATTTTTCTATTGTCAAACCTTATGTCAAAGCTGTTGTCAAAATATTTTTGAAGTTCAAAACCAGAAGTTCTGTGGGGAAGACTGCTTTATGGAACCACAAATAGTGTATTATAATATTTTACAACAACGAAGAAATAACAACAACAACAAACAAAACACATCCCGACAACACTGTTGAATATTGCACAGACAGGCATGTCTAGAAGATGCATGTTTAAACTTTATCCATAACAGGAAATGGTCAGATACTTGAAAAACCTTTCAGAAATATTATTCCCCATCCTCCTTTTCTTCACTTCTGTATTTTCCATTTTCTGTATATAGCTTACAATCCTTTGGGCACCCTGTATTATAACACAGAAATCTTTACCCCAGTAACATTTCTCCAAAAATTGTCAGAAGTAGATACTTAGAATAGAGACACACAACTTTGGAATGGTCCAACTCCTTTCGTATTGCTCAGGACTGGCAGTTAAGGTTTGGAAGCTCTGATAGTGAAGATGGTATACAAACAATCATTTCCAGTTGCCTTTGGGTGGATTTTTCCTCCATCTATTCATTTATCCTTGAGTCAATGCGTCCTTATTTATCTTGGAAGTATTCTGAGCTAGTAACTTCATAATTTAATTAAGAATTATTAAAAACAATTCTACCTTTGACAAAGACTTCTGCTTTATGTTCAATTCTTTTTCTAAGTATTTCTCTCTTTTATCTTTTTGACAGCTGAGCATTGATCAAAGAACTATTTTCACTAAGTTAATTGTAAATCTGATCACTGTACATATGATTACTAGCAACTCCATCATTGTGCATGGTGTTTTTAAGCTGTTCAAGGTTGAGCACTTTGTCCTTGGTATTTTTAGGATAAAACAATGGATCTATCTCCGCATTTAACTACGAGTTTTACATGGCTGATGGTCAAATTAACAGAAAAGTCTCCTTAGGATTTTCTCTCCTTTTCCTTGTAAAATTTTGAGTCACTGGCTGTAAAGTTCTTTCCATTTGCCCATTTACTTTTTCTTTCTCATGGTTTCTTTCCTCTGCTAGCTTATTTGTTTACCACTCTAAGTTTCCTTTTCTTTTTATATTTGCCTTTTTCCAGGTGGCTATTACATTTTCTTCTCTTTATGAGCTGAAATAGCAGCTAAAAAATATGTAGCACATTATCAAACTATGTAATTAATTGTCATACATTTTCAAAATTTGCTACAGATATTTCTATGGCTCCATTGTATAAAAAAAGGCAGAAGATTGTATCTTAGTTTCAGTGAAGCTCATGGCCAGCTTCCCTGTATTTTAGTTTATGGGCATTTTCTCTCTCTTCGTTTAACATTTCACAATTTCCATAGTATCTGACACATACAATGCCTGGAAAGTGTTGAGCTAAACATAGGAGACTTTGAACAGGTAGTAACAGAGGAACTCTAGCAGGATTTCTTTGAGCCACAGACTAAATCTGTGGGTGTTTTAGCATAAGTAGCTGACTAATAGACAAAGAAAAATGGTGAGATCTTACATCCTTCCTACGTATTCTCAAGATTTATCTATCTTGTCTGCAAGGTATAGTCTCAAAAGATACCCCAAAATACTCAAAAGCAAAACCCAGTAACCCAGAAAGTTTGAAGAGCTGGGAAAAAAAAGAGGTAATAAGATAATTTGTTAGAATGTCTCTAGTATCCATTTAATGCATAAAGCACTATATATATATATCTTTTCCAGGTCATTTTAAGTTATAGGGGAAAATAGCAATAAACGTTGAAAATCTAATTTAGTTTTACTAGAGAATAACTGAGTGCAATGAAATTTCTTAAAATAGTTTTAAGCTGAAGGCTATAAAAATATTCCTATTAAACATGTTCCTATTTGAAATCAGATTTGAGTGCACTATGCTTCTTAAAGAGACCAAAATTTGAGGTAAATTTTATGAAACAGTAGCAACAACAAAACAAAATTTATTGAGCTTGAAAAGTCTGCTAAATCAAGACTAGATAGAGTTTAGATGATTCTCCATGCACATTTTTGGACTGCAAAAGAATCTAAGAAGTAGCTTAGACCAACCTGTCCAGATCCAAAACTATGTTGCTTAAAGAGCTCTAGAACCTAAAGTACTAATTGAATGCAAGTATGTAAGTACATAAAAATATGAATTGTTCCTACACTGCTTGTCCACTGCCAAATGCCACTAGAGGTCTACATTTTCCAAACATCCACATAGTTTTCAGTCTCTTTGTTTGATTTTCTTTCCACAGAAGTGAGTACATGGAAAGAAGAGTGTTTTATTCCTGGCTCTCTTCTCAAGAATCTGAAATTCCATCTTGATGCACTCTCAGATAACACAATCTATGTATTGCCAGAGCAACCCAGGTGTTCGTATCAGTGAAATTTTGTTTCCATTAGTTACCTTTTTTCAGAATTCTTGGGCTAAACACTTCAAAATATCCAGATACTCAATCTCAATTTCATTTCAGAGCAACAATTTCAAAAGTAACATTCCTAAATATCTTTCAGTAAAATTTAGAAACTTAGTTCAGTTTTTATATTTAGTACTAGTACCTAAGAGGGGCAAAGCTACTGCCATAAGAGAAAGTTCTAAAAATTATTTCATATAGTGGCTGCTCATTTAGTGATGGAATTGGTTGTCAGTAGAACAGTTTTCATCAGGCTGGTTGGTGTATAACATAAAATATATGTAATGCAAGTGTAGTCACTGTTCCAAAGGGCACCTAAAATTTTTAATCTTACTTTGAATTACGCTAGGAAAGTAGCATATATAAGTTAAAACTTGCTTCTGTATTATTGTTACATGTTAAGAAAATAAAAATAGTTTCAACATTTTCCTTTCATTATGTTTCTGTCAAGGCACTAATTTCATCTGTGGGTAGATAATTAACTAAACATATACACATCCCACAAGCCTCTGAATCACTTCTCTTTTCTCAGATAACTATTCCTTTTTTTTTCTGATTTTGCATATTTCATCTTGGTTTTGCACTAACAAGTTCATTATATAGCATTGATCATGAAGTTTTACTTATTATAGGAGTAATTGTTGAAGTAACTCTGTCTGAAACCACTTCTTCACAAATTTTAAATTCTGCTGTTCGTATGCCTGCTTCTTGACTGTTGTATTACGCGCTGGCGGGGACTCAAGATGTAACGGGATGTAGGCCCCCCCCATGCTGCAACAGGCAAGGACGAACTGTCCTTGGAAAGATGGTAAACAGCTTGGAGGAACTTATCTGAGGGAAAACACGGGACCACCAGGGCCTCAAGGACTTGCTGGATTTCTTGGACCAAAAGGTCCCCCTTGTCCTCCTGGGAAGGATGGATAAGCGCAACCGACAGCAAGTTGCTCAGCAAGCATTGGGCAATCCCGCCCACCAATCAAGAGAGGTCACGCTGACCCAGCATCTAGTGCGCAGCGTGTGACATAAAGAATGATTGGACAAGGATACATGACTAAACCATGGATTGGTAGAATGACGCGTGTACAGATGTTATCAGTATTAACAAAGGTGTACTTAAAGGCTTTTACGAGCCCAATAAACGCCATTTGCTGCATCCTCATATTGGTGTCTGTGTTCGATGGCCCTAGCGAGGGTAGATCGCTAGCCCCCAGCGGAAAGCACCTCAGAAGTTTTACTTATTATAGGAGTAATCGTTGAAGTAACTGTCTGAAACCACCTCTTCACAAATTTTAAATTCTGCTGTTTGTATGCCTGCTTCTAGACCCAGTGAAATTCTACTATTTATGATGATTATTTAGTTAGTTCTTTATGTCTCCTCTTAATAAAATTAAAACAAAAACAAAACTTTCCTGTTCAATACATCTGAATCATTATATTATATACTAATGAGGTAGCTTTTATAGCATGCACCATCCCATGCCCTATTGACTTAAAAGAGTATTGCTTCAATACATTAAAGGACATTCTCATTCACTTGCTCTGATTTTTTTCACTTTTCTTTTTTTCCTCAAAGACTAGATTCTTACACTTTCCTGCCAAGGCAATTTTGAAGATACAAGATAAGGAATATCAAAATGGAAAAAAAATTCCTTCTGCAAATAAGTTCACTTCTTATTACTTGGTGAACGTTTTTTTTTTTTTTTCTTTCCATATAAATAATCTTTGTTTTAAGCTGAGACAGGGGAGATTTAGGTTAGATATTAGGAGGAAGTTTTTCACACAGAGGGTGGTGACGCACTGGAACAGGTTGCCCAAGTAGGGTGTGGATGCCCTGTCCCTGGAGGCATTCAAGGCCAGGCTGGATGTGGCTCTGGGCAGCCTGGTCTAGTGGTTGTCAACCTTGCACACAGCAAGGGGGGTTGAAGCTAGATGATCATTATGGTCCTTTTCAACTCAGGCCATTCTGTGATTCTATGATTCTATGATTCTGTGATTCTATGATTCTATGATTCTGTGATTCTGTGGTACATAGCAAGTTCCACACACTGTCCTGCTTTTTGATCTCTTCCATGTGAGTTTGTACATATTTACATTGACATTTCTTTTATGTGATTCACCCCACAAATTTTATATCATGATTTATACAAATTTTAATCAACATTCTTCATAGAAATATCTCTGGAGATATTTTACTTCAATGTATAGCACTTGCAATCACTTGAACATCCTTTTGCTTATTTTTAAGGAGTCTCTCTGTACACTTGCATTTAAGCATACTCAGAACAATTGAATATGAATTGTCATCAGATTCATTTTACCATAGTTTTTAAATACTACCAGTTTTGAATCAGGGGAATTTTTGAATCTTTTTAAGTACTAAATAGATGAACAGTAAGATGTATCTTAACAGATAAATGACCATGTTTTTGTTTTTTTTTTTGTATTGTGTTTTCTCCCCCTTTTTTTTTTTTTTTACTCATTTGTCTTTGGTTTTATGATTTTCAGTGCAGTTCTCATCAAACTTATGCTAACCTACTAGCACTATGGGTAAGGAATTAAAAATGCTCTCAATGAAAAGTCACTTTTTAGAGTAGAGCACTCCTTTCCACCTTTCCTCCTTTCTTTGTAATCTACAAAGACTTTTGACACTCTCTCCACAATTGTCATGCAAACAGAGTGAAACCATCGAAATGTGTAGTTCTGCAATCAAAGTGAATAGGCAGACAAATATTTTGGTGCTAGTGTCTGTAAGTTGTTACCAAGGTGAAGTTTATTTATTGATTTATTTTTAAAACATACATGCTCTGCTTCTGACCCATCTTTGTGGTGTTTTCATTCTCATAGAGGTCTAAGGGTCCTTTAGAATAAGCTTAGACTATACCTCCTTGTTTTTTCTCCTGCTCTGTTTTCAGGTTTGAGACTTCCTTGATGCTTTTAATTAGCTCTGTTGCCAGGAAGTGGTATAAAATTAAAATTTTTCTCCTGGAAATAAATTCCTTTGGCTGGACAGTCCCTTAAGATTTCTCTCCATGAATTTTGTTTTCCTTCATCTTTCTCTATGTACTTTCTGATGTTGAAGTTCAACATCATTTTCTGCCCATAGCACTACACTTCTATTCATAAGCTGGAAGAGTGTGCATAACACAGATCAGACTGCTTTGGATCTTCCTTATTCTTTCTTTTTTCTTTTCATTTTCTTTCTTGCACTGTTTCCTGAGTTTCCCATGTATATCATTACTCTGTTTAGATTTCTTTCAGAGCTTTGGAACTTCTGAATCTAAGAGAAATATCAGTGTTAAAGCTCAGTGGTAACATAAGCACCTGTACAGAATTAAATCACTCAGAAGCCATTTTTTTGTGACTAGCCAGAAGATCTACATCTCTTAGCTTTTATTAACACACAAAAAAGAACTTTTGGAAAACTTTGGGAATGAGGTAAAGCTTAATTTGCTATCCTCTCTCTGCATCAGAAACCTTTAGTACGTTTGAAATATGGAATTAGATGTGGAAAACATTCTGCAGAATTTGATTGCTTCCCATTCCATACACACATACATACATGAAAGGATTTGAAGATATCTTGAATGTTGTGCAATGCAGTACAAGTTATGTTCACAATATTTCATCACAGCTATCAATTTATGAATCTCAATTCAATTCAAAATATGGAAGTGTCTCGATTTTATCTCTTAAAAGAAAAAAAAAGTCTTCTTTCAAAAATGCAAACCCCAAAATACAGGCATGAATTATACTGAAGTATAAAGACAAGAGATAGAAAACTGTTATGACAGCAGGTTGCACTGATTTTGTATATTTTGTTGCTAGATGATTGCTACATTTCTATTCGAAATCTCAGTTAAAAAAAAAGACAAAAAGAAAAAAAACAACACACAGAGGACTTCTATTTATGTTCTACTTAACAGAAATCAAAACATGCAGAACTGAAAGAGTAACATTTCATAAAACAAAGAGCCTAAACTCCAGTATTTTCCTTAAAAATTTATTTTTCCTCAGGCAACCGAGCAACCCTGGCAGGCTGGTGGGTCTTTCTCACCAATTAATCTAGAATGTTAAGAACTATTGTAGTTCTCTATCCTGAGCTAACAATGACCTACTTTAAGCTACAGACTTCTTTTAAGAAAGAACCCATTAAAAGAAAAAAATTCCCTCCAGGCCATCTGTTGTTTATTTTTGCTATTAGCAGCAAACTGTTCTCATGGAGAAAAAGGGTCAGTTAGTTCCACAGGAAATAGCAACATTCTGCCATTTCATTTGCTACTTGGTAAATAGTAGCAGGTATGACTTTTCCCTCATAATGTTTAAACAGGTAGAAGTGAGTAAAGTGATAATGTAGTCTTTATAACAATCGTTATTTAAATTCACTATCCAAGGGGCTGAATATGGATACATGAACTCCTTGACATTTCTTGTTGCTAATGGTGCAATGTTCTGACTACTTACTTGATTCCAGTTTCTCTTTTGTTCTTTTTTAAATATCTTCCTACAAGATAACGACAAAATAAATATTATCATATCAACATTTTTAACATTTACATTTTTTCTTTTAGATTAGTTTTATTTGGTTTAATTAGTTACTTTTTAAAATGAAAGTATCACAAATAATTTTACATCAAAATGTGCCTTTTCAGTACTTTTTTGTTTTTCAAATACTCTCAGATATTAATCAGTTGTGGTGAAAAAAGGGAGGAGGAACTTTACCCATGCATTTTCTATAGCACCAAAAAGAGGGAAAGAAATAGAAATACACAGCAAGTATTCATGATAAGAATACACACTGCAGGTACAAAGTGATTTATTTCTTAACTTTCTTTAGAAGAAAGATGTATACATCCATCTGTCTTTATATAACCATATCCTTCAACAGCTGAAGTTAAGGAAGGCCAAAGCAGTGGGTGGTAGTTGAAGAGAAGAGCGGTGAATCATACAATTGCAGTGAATAAAATGCTGAGCTTTTAACGAGACACATAAACAATTAGTAACACAACTAATAAGTCTTTTTTTTCCTCTTTCATTTTAGCTTTTTTAAATTAGAGGTGTGTTATGAGCAGCAAATTATTCTTTTCATTTATTGTCACGCTGGATAGTAAATTATAACATTCCTCAATCTAGTCAGAAGCTAGAGATTAGTAATAAATCTGGAGGTAAGGAAGAAATATAGACCAGGACTGCACTGTTTCTTTGGACTGCTCTCTTCACAGTGGTGCTGATTCATTTTAAATTAACTTTCTTAAAAGTAAGACAAAATTTGTTTCATTTCACATGATGTAATACAAGCAGAACAATGCATAAGAAGGGCATGATTCCTCAGAAATAATATTTCCAAATATCACAAAAACTAGTGGCAATTCTACTGGTTTCAGTAAGCATTCTATGACTCAAATGTATGTACATATAAATAGTGGGATGTTTGGAGACTTCGGTTTTTAAATGATTCAGGCAGTCATTCTATGCTGGTACTGATTATACAAAATACTGCAGCTTTTAAGGAACAGACATTATTCTGAAGGAATTATAGAATCATTTTTTAGTTAAGCTTTGGTATTTTACTATCTATTTTAGCACCCATAGCAACTGATATGCTTTGTCAGAGTAGTATTTGAATAATGATTTCCATACACTGAATTCCTGTTCCAGTAAGTACTTGCTTGTTCTGACTATTTTTATCACATTTTGCTTCTGCAGGATAAGCTGGAACCATTAATGTGACATTTTCAGATGATTATACTACACTGGATGCCAGAAAAATTTATTTAAGCTACGTTATTGCATCTGTTCCATAACACATGCTTCAAAATATTTATCATAGTGCAGTAGGGATTACAGAAATGTCATTGTTTTTGTCTAAATTTCCTCAGTTTCACCTCAAATTGTAAAGACAAATCATAGATTCTAGTGAGTCATAAGCCTTTTCTATGGATTTCGATATGGAACAATTCATAAAGGAATATTATTTTATTATATTATTCATAAAGGAATTTTATTATATAAAAAAATGAGTCAAACAGAGGAAAACCTTTCTGTAGGAACACACGCTATCACTAACCTAATTCCATCAGGGTACTACTGGTTCTTATGCCCAATTGTGAAAAAATAATTATAAAAAATGATTTCACATGATTTTATTGAATGTTAAGGTTGTGAGGAGACAGCATAATATGGTAGAAAATGCAGCAATCACAATTTTATGTGTTTTCTTTTACCTTCATTAAATCTTTTGCATTCTTAGGGTACATTCTACCACAATATGAGTGCACTACTGCCATGGCAGGGAGGAAGAACTCTCTCCTGACTGACACTCCTATTTAGAGCTCTCGCTGAATGAAATCTTTCCCTGCTGGAATGAGATATGTTTGCAGTGGTTTCACTAGGGCCAGGCTGAAAAAAATGCTGTGGGTGAAGGTTTACAATCTATTTATAAAATGGCATGGTAATTCTTTCATTATTATCATGAAACCATTCTTTATTCATGCTATCATTCTGTTTGCTTTGACTACCACTGCATTTTAAGCATAGCTTTTCACTGAAGTCTCCCTAATGGCACTCATGTCTCTCTTGTTTTTTCCACTTGAGTTAATTTACAGCTGCCCAATGAGTATATGTAAATCAAAGGGAAATATCAAAGTAAGGAAAAACTGAGGAAGACACTGTAAGTAAGAAGACAAAAAATATTTCTGATTTTTCCTTAGTAATAATATTGGGATGAACATGAAGTAATATATGAATATTCCACTGACAAAAATAAATGCAAATGTTTTCTTCTATGAGATTGGTCCGTTTTTTGATGATACTAGATTAAAAGCAAACTGAAGAGCAAAACAGTCCAGCTGTGATAACACTTCTTTTTTTCCGCACTGTCCTATAGGTATATTTACTAGGTACATTTATTCATAACTTAAAAATGCTCAGAATACTTTGACTTTTGGTGAAAACACACGAAAACCTTTAATAGGTCAAGTTTAGTGGGATGAGAAAGCTGTTTTTTATTTAGTGCAAAAATAATCTTTTTCCTATAACCTGTAGTGTCAAAGTCAATGGAGTTACAAGACTAGAAGTTGCTATTCACAAGGTGAAACCAGTAGTGTTAACTGTGCTTCACTCTGATATTTCATGTACTAAGTGAGCATCTTTGGTCCTTTAGCTTACCTGATGGAATACAAAACAAAAGATGATTTTAGAATTAGATATAACAGCTATAAGTATTAGGGGCAAATGTACAATAAAAAATTAAACAAGCGAGGAGTATTTGGAAATTCCTTCTATTACTTTTCTTGTTGGTAAACAGTAACTGACAGAAACTTTGAAACTGACAAATGACTGTAGTAGTTGCACTACCTTCATGACTGTTCTGCAATCAGTTTTGACATAAAATCAAATTCCATTCAATCATTTGTATTCAGTATGTTTTGTAGTGAGTAGTGTGGATGTGTGTAACCCATTTTGTGCTCTAAACACTGTAATGAGTGAGTTTAAGCGTCAAGCTATACAGTACTGTCCAAATGTTTTCCATGGGAGATGGGAAAATTAATGTTAAACTTCTATCCTCCTTTAAACTCAACTATATTCATGGTAGGAATCAGATGAACAGTTCAGATACAAATCCAAATTTGTGTAAACAGTTACATTACTCTTAGAAACGTCTTGAGACACTCTTTTCAATGAGTACTCACAAAATAGCTATGTACTGCTTCAAATTTAATTTCCCCTTGTAGAGTGCAAACAACATTCCAATCTTTGTGTAGATCTTCAAAGACATGCATTTTCCTTCTGAATGAGTAGCAAAATTTCTGATATTACTAGCTCCTGTGGTCAAGACTTCCTTTAGACAAATCTGTACATGTAAATGACTAACTATACTTTAGATTTTGAATTCAAGTGGTATTTATTCTTTGCATGGAAAATGTTAAATAATACATGTATCAGTTCAGTAGCTGTCTTTCATTTCTAGAATATCTGGCGTTGTGCTTCAGGGAGTGTTTCACTCCCAACTAATTCCTTGCCTTCTTTATTACGCTAACATTTAAAATTAATTTAAAATATATTTTAAAATAAATAGTTTAATATCAGACTTCTGGAAAATGTTTGAAGCTGTTGCTAAGTGAAACAAAACAGAAGAGGATTCCTACTCACAAAATGTGCTCCTCACAATGATGGAAGCTTCCTCAACACCCATCAAAGAAGAAGCCTTTTTTGAATGGGTGAATCCAGCAGCAGAGGAGAGGTATGTGCTAGAAAGTCTGTCTGCAACTTTTATGACTGCATTCTTACTGATAATTAGCAAAAGTTGGATAATGTGGACCATAGGACTTGATATCACCTTTAACAATGGTAGCTGCTTCTTGTATTCATACTGATCTGCTAAAACACTTATTGAACTAACAACAGTTCAATGCAAAGGATTATATTTCTCTTGCCATATTAAAATTTGTGAAATAACACAAGATTTTTTTGGGGAAAAGCCAGCAATATATATATACAAAAATACTTAAATTGATATTCATAATTGTATATCTCTATTGTTTTTTTCCAGGAGAGATTTTAGAAAAAAATCGCTGTGCTTCCAGTGTAAGAATCTTGATATTGCAATCTTTTTCTTGCATTAACAGTCAAGTTGAAGTGAGTGAACATGCAGTTAAGTTAAAGGCAGTTTTATGCCTCTAGTGACATTTCAACTTGCTGGAAATCTCTGTTGGCTTCCTTTTGTAACGTCATTCTTTCTTTAAACTGCCCTTTTAAGTGTTTGAAAATCAGTTATGTCATCAAGACCTACAAGGTTGGAACTGATCTGGTTTTTCTAAATTGAGTCTTGATCAAAAATGTTTTTGTATATAAAACAGAAAATGTGATTAATTTCTAAGTGTTTAAGGCCAAAAGAGGCCAAATTATCAAGTTCTCTGAACTGTGAAATAGAAGTCCATTAAGTCTCCCTAAAGGCTGTAGGTAGACAAAACACCTCAATCTTCAGGATATTAAACTGTGTGGTTACAGAAAGAGGAGCAAAATCTAATTCCTGCCACTAAATCCTGACCTCCCTGGAGCCTAAGGAAATAAATTTTTGCAATAAACTGAAGAGGTCTTATTTTGATAATTCTTATGACAAGCTCCAACTTGAAGAAGGCAGTACTAGTGTAAGGAAGAAAAAAGTCTTCTGAACGTGTGGATATATTGACCCTGATGTCACTCTCTAAGAATAATTTAAGATGATTATGTATTTTACATCAAAGTTTGCTCTTCTCCCTGTATTGCTCTTTGGCTATCCAGGTTTCTGAGGAAGATGGAAAAAATTAGAGAAAAGAGAAATGAAACATTTAGCCACCCTTTTTCCAGGGTTAAAAAACATAAATTAATTCTTCAAAGCCTTAGGAAAGCTGCCTCAAGCTCACACACTTGAAATTCAAGAGAAAGTAGCATAGTACTTCCTTTATGTTGAGTATAACATAAGCAATTCTGGTTTTACCTTGGACATATGGAAAAATGTGTGAAAATTAGCTTTTAGTGTGGTACTCAGATTTAGCAGTTCAGAAAGATTATCACAGAATACATGATAACCCACTCCCTAAAAGCAATAATTATCATCTTTTTGATTTTCCCCTAGATACTGGGAAATAGCATGCCTGGAAATTATGCCACTGCACATTATCTAGTGTCCTGGTGATAGTGAACATATAGCACATCAGTTCATGGTTTTTAACTACTGTCATTGGTATCTTATTTTAAGATGTACTAAACTGAGTACAACAAATAAATAATGCATTTCACATTATCTTTTTAACTTTGGAAATCACTGCTTTATTGAGTCGGTTTCTTGGTATACATACAGTAGAAGTACAGCTTTATGAACCCTTTTGCTTAGGTGAAAAATGGTAAATGTGTTAAGTAGTTATTTTTAATTCCTAACAAGTGCCTTATTACATCCCTCTGAGATCTCTAGGTAGTAGAACACATAAATATCTTTTGTGAAATGTGACCCCTATGCCTGTAATCATATTTTCATAGCAATGTTCTCAATACTCTCTGTAGAAGCAGGGTAACTATCTCATTTCTAATTGATATTCCTCCTTTAATTTATCCTAATTTTCTGAATCATTGTTCTACCATATTTTAGGTATAATCAGTATTCCTTGTTCCAGATATATGTCCTTGTGCTTGGCTCTAGATTTTCTGGATTAATATTTGTTAATTAAAATTTGCTGAACATTTTGAAATTCTTGGAGAAAAGCATTGTATCTACTCCATAAGTTACTCTATGGGACTCTATGATTTAATGTTCATGATGTGCAGAACATTTAGGACTTTATGCATTCTATATTTTTCTTTTTAATTAGTGTAAATTATATTAAAAAATGTTCTACATCGAGTGGCAACAAGTCAGTGCAGTGTTATCAGTAAAAGTGCTTTCAGATAAGACAGAACATTCACAATAACTTAATTGGTGTGAATATAGTTAAAAAAAAAAACAACAAAAAAAACCAGTGAAAATAACATACTAGAGCTCATGGCTATCCAGCCATGGCTTAGGAGTGTTCTTCAGTGGAAACTGGAAGTCTGCCTCTTCCTTTGTATAATCACTGGCCAGGAAAATAGTCCTGAAATTCTCGAGAGTAATGTAATTATATGTAGCTAACCTTAAACGTGAAGACTACTTTCATGAAATTAATGGAAAAGTAAAACTTAATGTTCTTTTAATCTTCCTTTTCTTTACAGTTCACTTTCTCTCGAGGAAAACTGTAAGTAAAGAATGTATTTTGAGGAAAACTGTAAGTAAAGAATGTATCTGTGTCTCACTGCTATCCTTGAGTAATCTTTAAGGTCATACTGTTTTTCTTCAGGTTGGAATACAAAATAAATTCACATGGTGAGATTGGCATTTCTAGCACATGGAGAAATAGTTACACATTCTTGGAGTCGTTTCAATTTTAGTCACACTAATTTGGTTTCTAGATACTTCTAGATTTCACAGCCGTGTTTTTAAATGCTTATTCTGAAATTCAGTAGAGAATATCTTTAAAAATAGATACCTGAAAAAGCAACAACAAAAAAATTACATTAAAATATATTATTTTAGATGGAATATGTTCTAGTCACCTGTTTGAAACGTCACTAGTATTGCAACCATTATCAGTCTATTCTGTTCTACTCTAGTTTTATAGCCATTTTATAGCCTTCAGTACTTCAGTGGCCTTCCAGCTAAATATCGTAAGCTTTCCACAGAGCATGGGAGAATTTTCAGAGGCTTGTTGAGCTGGTGGCCATGAGAGTTCTCCCAGTTGTAGTAAATGTGACAGGATCAAGGCAGTCTTTTCAAGCCTCATGCTCATGTGACCCCCGAAAGAATTTCTGTGTTAAGCTGGAAAAAAGAAAAAAAAAAGATGCTCAAGACTAGATTTTCAGAATTGTTCCTTGTTGTGGTCTGCTTACATTTAAGTATTGTTTCCTCTCTTTTTCATATACTGCTCTTTCAGCTCAGCCTCCTACCCTGAAAATGTTTTGAGATCTTATCCTTTGATTTTCTTGATAGCAAGTCATCAAAAAAATACAGTGCCATCTTCTCAGACTCTATTCTCAAATGTCCAAGCAAAGTACTTCACATTTTTGTATGTATCGGCAGATCATCCTAATGGTTAAGGTTGGACATACTGTCTGACATTCAGTAAAAAGAACATCCAGGTACCCTTTAGATAGATAGAGATTTCAAATAACACAGGGAGGAGAAATCAGCACAGAAATGTTATGAAAATTCATAACATGGAATTGTTTAATTTACATAGTAAGTGCACCTGTTATGGAAATTATAGGTAGGAAAAGAAAGATTAAAAAAAGTAATGTCTCCGCCTAAATTTAAAATCACTTTCAAATATTTGCTTCAGGCTTTCCCAAAGCTCCAAAAATCTTCCTCCTCTCTGCTGAAATTATTTCTTTGAACTATTTGATACCTCCTAGCACATCCAACCATTACAGTGAAAAACCTTATCACATACCATTTTCCTGTTTATTTTTATGCTGTCAGATAGTAGGGGAGAAATACAGCAAGTGGTGCAATAAGTTGAATTCTATCACTTCCTCCTTTTACTTTCCCTTTATATATTGCTATGAGCAATTATGGCAGCAAAAAAAAAACCAAAAAAAC
The DNA here is from genome assembly GCF_002078875.1 of Numida meleagris. NCBI lineage: Eukaryota > Metazoa > Chordata > Aves > Galliformes > Numididae > Numida > Numida meleagris. Next base: position 67,911,681 of record NC_034412.1, on the reverse strand, counting down.
AAACAAACCAAAAACACAAAACTAAAAAAAAATCTTAGTAATAGGCCTTTAAGCCTTTCAACTTTTTCAGATAAATAGTGTCATTGTAAAATGGATATGATTCTGCTAATCTAGGCAACTGAAATTATTAGACATACTTCAGGGCGTGTCTTTAATCTGAAAGATTTGCTAATATAAAATATCAGAAGAGTAGTAGTAAATGTACATAAAATTATTAGAAATACTTGGTTTAAAAAAAATGAAAGTAGAAAACTATGTGAAGAAAAGAAATATTAAGTCCTTTCCCCAAACTTTTTTTCTCCTTTTCAACACTGCGTGAAACTTCAATGCTTATAGAATTTTATGCAGGCAGAAAATATCTATCTAGGCAATATAGGTAAGTAAAAAATCTTACAAATGTGAAAGAAAGGATTGAAAATAAGATGGAAAAAATGGAAAAGGTAAAAGGGATAACTGAAAAAAAAATCTGGGCTTTGTAAGGTTTACATAACTAATGACAACATCAACGGCACTGATTTTCTGCCTCTTTCATGAGTGGATAGCAAAATTTTCCCATTTGTAAGAAAAATACACCTTTTTTTTATGACAAACAAACAATTTAGGACTGTTACTGTAATTTCACATCAGCTTGTCACAAGGTAAAGTGTTCTCTGTATTTTAAGCCTGTATTTCTTTATCTTCCTCTGCCAATTTTCCCCTCCTTTTTTTTTTGCAGTACAAAACATCCACTAAAATAGCAAATCTATGTTCACTGAGAGAACGCAGTAGCTGAAATTGTGCTAAATTCTTAAGCAAGAGCTTGGACTAATTCCTCCAGCACTTTGATAAACCTTGATAAAAATTTTTTTCAAGATATCTGTAGGGTGAAGTTAATTCTAAGCATGACTATCCAAGTATGTGTATGTTTACATACTTTGTTCAACAGCTACATTTCAACTGGTATATCCTTATTCTGGTATTCTCATCTTTTTCATATTTCAGGTAGTCAAACTGCTGGATTCATCCTTTAAATTAGTCCATGTGTTTTCAGTCATACTAGCTGGTTAATTATTTATCTACAGCTTATGATTTGAAGTATTTTGACAGCTAAAAATAATCGTGTGCATTCCATAAATTTATCACTACTTTTCAGCAGTGTTAAGTGCATTTCAATTAGTTTTCTATGGAAATGCTGAATTGCAAATCCTTTTCAAATTAAAAGGAATAGTCTATCTTTTCCATTCATTCTACAATGATAATTCCATTGATTTGACTTAATACACATGTGAGCCTGAGCATATTTGCATATAAAATGCCGCAGGGCCTAGAGGCCTAATGCAAAAAATTAGCTCAGTGTTTTTATCTTCTGGTAGCACAGGGCTCCACATAACAAGCTATTTTGGCAACCCTATAGTTCAATATACGTTGTACAAGTGAGAAAGCCCTAGTTTCTCTCCGGTTAAGCACTGAAAAAATGGTTTTGGATTTTGTCCATACACTTGCACTGCTGCCTGGTTGTTGATACTGCACATCCTTGGATAACCAACAACAGCATGTCACTGACACTGCTCTGGCTTCCATTTAAATCCCTCCATTTGGATTTTATTTGAATGGTACTGAGAACAGGAAAGTAGTTAATTTTAGGAGAATTAGTGCCTGAATTTTTAGCCTTGGAAGAGATATTAACTCTAATGGGAATTGCAAATTCCTTGCATCTTGTTACAAATACTATTCTGTGATTCTCTCTGACTACGACTCATGTTTTAATATTTAATGTTTTATTTTCAAATTAGAGTGGTTTGTGGTCTGACAGTGCTATACAGCCAGTGAGCACACTCTGCAATCAGCAAACATGCTCAGATTCATCAGAGCTTTGTCATGAGAATTAACCCCACTACGTACTCAGCTGGGCTAGATGCACAGGACTGTTCATCACATTCATTATCTGACAACATGCAAGAGACTGACAGGTTTGGGGAACACAGATCACTTGACTAGTGCCATGAAGAAGTCAAGAGGTCACAGATGGGAAGAGAAGACTTGAGCTGAAAAAACAGTGTGGAATATCAAACACTCACCCAGGGCTATTCTGACAGGAGCAGTATCTACAGAAATGTTTCTGCTGATTGGATTCAGCTGCCATCTGGATTCTGTTTTTAGCTCAAAGATATGTTTCTTGTGTGACCTCGGATAAAATTGTTGCCGCATTGAAGCTGACTGTAAAACAACCATTCATTTCAATGTACGTATTACACTTGTGTGCGTATTACCTCAGTTAGTTCACATGCAGTACAAACGTAACTCCAGTGGGCAAAGCAGAGCTAGTCCAGTGCTAATGTAGAACTACAGATGTTGACAGATAAGGTAACCTTAGCTGATGAGCATAAGCTCAGAATTAGTATGTTTCTTATTCACTTCATAATAGCTGACATTTCTCCCATACTCTTTCTTCAGTAGCCCCTGCTTGAATCCATAGTCCCTACATTAAAATAATTGTCTATAACTGAAACATTTTTGCATCTGTAGTATTGCAATCTGCATCTAGAACACAGGCTAATTAATATCCATTTTGAACCTGCAAGATTTGCTCACTGATATTTCCATAGTGGAGTTCTTCACATTGCTGTAATCACAAATGATTATTATTACGAGTCCAGTGAGACAACCAGCTGGCTGGGAAACCACATGGAGCTACATGGAAAAAATAAGTTACTTGCCAAACTGCACAAAATCCTTGTTAGAGAGCAGAAAGGGGAAGAAGGGAAATGGATATAAAGTTTAAAATGACAGCAGTAAATATTAAAATAAATGGATAATTTTGATGTTGTCGGAAAAAAAACGCCAGTTATGACTTAAGTAAAACTATGAAAAATAGCTGTAGCTGCCTCGCAGCATCCCTTCAGTGGGGCTCATGGTGGAGTCGTGTTTCCTCATTTCCTTGTATCTCATACTCGTTTAAGTAGTGCACAAAGAAGTAGTTGCTTAGTGTATGAGGTAGGTATAGATAACTGTTGAACAGTGTCTTTTAGAACTACAGGAACATAGTTTATCATTTTTAACTTACTTTTTCTTTGGAAAAAAGACAAAAGCAAATACTATATCTCATTTCCCTACTGAAAGCAGCCCTGTAGTCTGCTAGTCTGCTTTTCTGCATTAAGCTCATAAAATCCTCTATATTTTGAAAAAAAATCAATCATTCTCTGAAAACCCATTGGAGAAAGCAGACATTTACACAAGAGCTGCTCAGCCAGACTATAATTTCCAGTAGAAAAAATGGTATTAGCTCAACAAAGAGCACAATTTTGAGCAAGACTTTTTTGACAGAAATATGTGCACACACAATTAAAAATCATTTTTTTAATCCCTTAAAAATAAGTCATCAGATTATTTGCGTCTTGACCATAATCCAGACTTGGCAATTTGTTTCCATTTCTATTTTTCACAATTCCTCTTTTTTTTCTTATTGTTAATTTTATGCTTTAGGATAATACATAACTATAACAAATCAGACTTTTCTTTGCTCATTCTCAAAATAAGCACGAAGTTCACAAAAAAAAAAAAAATAGTAGCATGCTAGAATTAAGTGAGCAGCAAATTTTGAACAAGAGTGGAAATATTACCCTACCCACTGTACAGAACATCTGTGCACAATTTCTTTGGAAGGTCAAATGCTGTGTTAAACACTGTGAAGGACTGTTTATACCATGCTAGCTAGTCACATGAGCATATAAACAAGTAAGCATAATCAAATTTCATGCTTTAACAGGCTGATTGCATTAGAAGTTTGAGAGATTATTTTATAGGGAAAATATTACAATTTGCTGTAGTAGGTATAAACTACCAGAAGCACTAATGGATTGATGCAACTTCTGTATCCTCTGCTTTGTCTTCATGCATTGTTAATATATTGTATTTGTTACATATAATACTAAACTTTATGAACAAGGAAAACACAGTGATTTGTTAAAAGGGAGCAAATCCATAACTAGATTAATTAATGTAAAAGTTTATTGGAGTTTGTCAACAGCAAAGTCAATGAAACATTTGGTAACGGAAATTCTGTGATGACATGGAAATGATCGCTCATTACTGAGTAACTTTAAGACCAAATTAAAAATAAAAATTGTGTTCTAGCAAAGAACCACAGCTATTACTACCAGAATGTCAACATACATGGATGAACATAATCCAGGAAAGAAAAATAACAATAAAACCTCTACAATGATAATGGAAATAATAAAAATTTAAAAGGAAATTAAAAAATCTCTGTTTCAACTGCTCTGTTACACATTCTTTTCCACTTTTGAAAGATCGCTTTAAGTTTAATTGGCAGTCAGATATTGTTTTACAGGTCCAAGTCAACTTTTCTTTATTTATCTCAGGATTTTTTCATACTGAAGATAGCACTGAAGAAGCACCATAAAATATATATACTGACCTCTCTTGTCAAACATCATAACACCTCAGTTTGACTCAATTATATAATAACAATATTTGACTCTGTATTACACATACATTCATCCCAAATGAAACAAAAACAGGCAGACAATATGAAGGTGGGCTTTTTTCCCCCCTCAGTATGCATCTTTCCAGCTTTATGATTTTATAGTCACGAGCTTAGTCACTCTCTATATTTGTTTGAAATCACCAGCTACATGAGTAGAAGTAAAAATCTTTGCCTTAAACGATAAATTTCAGAACTCATCCTGTCTCTCAGCTCTCTTTTGTTTGGACATCAGACTGGAGAGTACAAGAGGTATGCAGGTATTGGCAGTAAGATGGAGGGTTAGTTTTGAAGATGTTTGGGTGCTCTCTAAAGCACTGAGCTCTGCTGAGATGGTGCATTAATGGCATTTGAGGAAGCTACTTGTTCAATCTGACAAGTGACGTGTCTGTCAACGTAACTGGCTGTGGATCCTCCTGTTTTGAAAAGAGAAGCTTTTTCAATATCACAAGTAGCTGTGAATATTTACTATGGGAAAATGTTAAAGAATGCTTTTGTTATCAGAAAACAACTATATCTTTGAAATTACCTAGTAAAAATGAAAGAAAAGCAGAAGTCTGGAAGAAATCCATTTTCCTACTCATTCTCATGAAAGATTTCCAGGCCCTCTTGAGCACTTCTTCTCAAAAAAGAATTTGAACCTTAGTCTACTGTATCTTTGTAAAGAAAATAAGTTTAAATGTATGAAATGCTTTCTGATAGTGATATTGCATTTAAAAGACACCTTTGCTATTTTCAGTGAGAAAAGAGGCACCAGAAGTCTACCCATCTATATCTTCAAAAAATTTCATGAAGGAATATGAAGTATGCAAAGTGTGCATCAATGTACTTGAAGATGGAAGGTGGTCAGTGAGGAACTGGGACTTCTGTGAAAATACGTGGGCCTGGCATCTTTTCCCAGTTAATGTTATACCAAATCTACAAATATCCATACTGGAAAAGCAATCCGAACAAACCAGACATTCTCTGTTCAACTGACTATCTGTTTAGGATTGCAGTGTGCCAGTGTGAGATCTCTGAAAGAAGGCAAAATTATAGAATTTATAGCTTTATCTTTAAGAAATTGAGGACAAATATACTAGGATTTTAGATTTTCCTTCTTAAAGATCAGTTTAATAAATGAAATACCAGTTGTGTATTCTTATTAACATATAATATAATGTCAAAAATATGTGGGTAGACTATTAACATTGTTCATTAATATGAAATTTATGAAAGTGTGCACCAAGTCATTATTAATGAACAATATGTGGGTTTGTATTCATACATACACACATATAGGTCCATGTAATTCCATTCCTAATAAAGGGATGTGACTGGTGTAACACATACTTGCTGCTGTTTCAGTTAAAGTCAGTTATTTTCTTATTTATCTATTATGTCGCCATCTATGGCTCATCCCACAATATGTTTCAAGGCTCTTCGAATCTCTTGCTAATTTCAGTTTTATCTGTTTGCCTGTGCTGTCCAGTCTGAAGTACTTATTTACAATCACAGTTAAATGACACTTTTCCTCAAGATCTAGTATAATAGGTGGTATGATGATTTGGCATTCAAATTATACACTGAAGTACGTAGTGGTCCTGCTGAAAGGTTTTTTTAGGGTTTTCTTTTTGTGGTAATGACTACAGTAATTATATTCCTGAAAAATATTGAAAATATAACATTGATGTTTAGATGTGATGCTTAAGGATGTGATGTTTAAGTTATGGGAGTTTTCAACTCTATTTTCTTCCACAAATTATTAAGTATCTATCTGAATTTCATCATGCATCTTCTTAATTATCTCTTGTAAAATACAGTTGAACTTTACTTCATGAAAAAAAAGAAAATAGGAGTGTGTATATTGCTTTAAAATGTTATTAATTTCTATGATCATTAAAGCATAAAATTAAAGATACTAAGTATAGCTTAGCAACAGCCACACTGCTCAGTTTAAGTGATACACTCTTAAATCTTCCTAAAACTCTTCTTTAGTATTAGAATTTAATCTCAGCTTTTCCCGGGCTGCTACTTTACCAGATTTTCTACAGAGATCAGCTTCTCCAAAATGTCTCCCACTCTTAAATTAAATGCCATATATTTTGTACTGAGAGCTGCAGTATGGTTGTATTTCTTAACTGGATCAAAATTCCTCTTAATCCACTAAACAACTTCTAAAGACAAGTTTAGAAGAGACCCATTACAGCTGCTTAAAGACCAATTCAAACACAGGTTGAAATATAGGTTCAAATATAGGTTTTAATTTATGTTTTTACAGTACATTATAATGTACACTATAAAATACTGATATATAGTTGCCTTTGACCAATTTGTAGATAATCTAAGGATGGTACTAGTCACCATCTAATAATAAGGGGGGAATAACTTACCCAACTCTGAAGATAGGGGCTAACTAGAAAACTCCAAGAAGGAAGAAATCTCTAAGTAAAGAAACTTTCCTCCTTCCTGCCAGCCCTTAAATGAGGTTAGGGTCTAGTTGAACAGGTGGATTGCTTGTGCCTGTGCTCCTAGGGCTGGCCATGCTTCTTCACCAGGTGCTCAGTCATTGGTTCAGGCCGTGACCTAAAGGTGCCAATAGCATTTATTAATTAGCATTTATTTCTTAAAAAAAGTTATGGGTACTAAGAAAGACAAAGATATTATGTAAATTGGTTTCAAAATAGGCTAAAAACAAAAATAACAACAATAACCCAAAATAATAGAGAAAGTACAGTTTTCAGTATGGATATTTGTGTGTAGGAAGGAAGTTCATCTATATATGTCTTTAAAATATATGTTTCAAGTTTTCCTAGCTATCTTCAAGTTTTAGTATAATTGCAAGAAACAACAAGTATAAATTGAGAAGAATTTTCTCTTTAAAAATCATGTAAAAATTATTTTCTTTTTAAGACTAACAGTAAAAAAGCAATCAGCTTTAATAACTGAGTAATTACTTTCAATTACTTGACACAATATCAATAATATGCAAAAAAAAACCCTAATGTTTTTCAAAATACATGCCAGAAAATGCAAAATCATATCTCAAAAAATATCTGAAAACTTTCTGTGAAACATCTGCCAGTTTTATACTGCACTGGGTATTTGCAATTTTTTTTTTTTTAGTTCCAGTATGCTACCTTTTCTGTTGATCTCTGGGGCTCAAAACAGTAAAAAACAATCTAGTCCTTCTCTGCTGACTATCATACTTCTAAGATGACAGAAAAAATATCCAGGAAACAAAATGCATAAACACAGTGTTGTAGCCATCAATAACATCCAGTAAAACTTCAGATTGCTTCTTTGAGTAATTTGTGATAGACAGGAGAAGAAATGGAATAAGAAAATATTCAAAGAAACATCTGGTAAAAGTCTGAAGTAAAAAATTTTGATCAAGTAAGATGAGGATTTATCAATTACGAAACTCATTGCAAAGTGATCGGTTATTTATTGGCTCAGTCTGCTACCTTACAGATTTGGAGATATGCTGCAAGGCAGATCAATGATAGGATAGAGATCTGAAACATAGATAACATGGTATGATGGAAAATCCAAATGATTTCCATGGTGCAAAATTCTCCAGTCCAGAAACCACTTCAATACTGCAGCAATGAGCTTCTAGGCTGGTGTTGGTTAAACTGTTGAGATTAAAACACCAGTGGTTTATTTTTTTCATAGAATCATAGAATCAGCTAGGTTGGAAAAGACCTACAAGATCACCTAGTCCAACCATCCACCTACCGACAATAACCCCACTAAACCATGTCTCTCAACACAACATCTAAACGTTTCTTGAGCACCTCCAGGGACGGTGACTCCACCGCCTCCCTGGGCAGCCCATTCCAGCGCCTGACCACTCTTTCAGAAAAGTAGTATTTCCTAATGTCCAGCCTAAATCTCCCCTGGTGCAACTTGAAGCCATTCCCCCTAGTCCTGTCACTAGTTACAAGAGAGAAGAGGCTGACCCCCAGCTCACTACAACCTCCCTTCAGGTAGTTACAGAGAGCGATAAGGTTCCCCCTAAGCCTCCTCTTCTCCAGACTGAACAATCCCAGCTCCCTCAGCCGCTCCTCATAAGGCCTGTGCTCCAGACCCCTCACCAGCTTTGTCGCCCTCCTCTGAACATGCTCCAGGCCCTCAATGTCTTTTTTGCAGTGAGGGGCCCAAAACTGGACACAGTACTCGAGATGGGGCCTCACCAGGGCTGAGTACAGAGGGACAATGACTTCCCTACTCCTACTGGCAACACTATTTCTGATACAAGCCAGGATGCCATTGGCC
>NC_034412.1:67890505-67902621 GCF_002078875.1 Numida meleagris | reverse complement strand
GACCCCTGGGGAACTCCACTCATGACCGGTCGCCAGCTGGATTTAACTCCATTCACCACCACTCTCTGGGCCCGGCCCTCCAGCCAGCTCCTTACCCAGCGTAGGGTGTACCTGTCCAGGTAGTTTCATTTAAGTAATCATCTATTCATTCAAGAATATAAAATGGTAAGTCATTATGTTTGAAGCATGTTTTGTGAAACATTGTAATAAGAGCAAGGCCGGATGCAATTAAGGCAGTACGCCTGCAGCAGCATTACTTTATTTGCACTGATATTAATGTAAAAATATTGTAAAACATGTACAAGTGGGAAGGTGAATAAGGAATAATTATTGCTGATGACTGTCACTGAGCTGCAAAAATGTTGACATTTGGAAGCAGTATAGTGATTGTAGTCAATGTAAATTGCAACTATTTATGATGTATAGAATATTGTTTGTTTATTTTGTTTTGCTTTAGAATGCGAAGCACACGCCACTAAAGAATTTTACATGGGTGCCATACTCTTCATTTGTGTATTGAAAAGCTACCTGGTTTCACACAAGAACTCTGCAGAAAACACTTGATACGCACTTTCTATCAGACTGTTGTTAAGAGATAAATTCCCTCCAGCTATTTGAAGAACTAGGCTTCAAGAAATACCTAAAGCTAAGTCGGAGTAGTTTACTCAGCAAGGAGTCTCTGGTAAATGCAGCCAGAAATTTTACTGAGATTGGAATTTTGTGCTTTCTCTCCTTTGTAGGAAATGTTGAAAAGACTCATCTGAATATGAATAACGTTAGAGCAAGATAGTGTTTTGAACCTCTTCGATAGTGCAAAATGAGTGGAAATTGCTCCAAAGAAAAGTTTGACAAATGAAAATCAGCTTTGGCATTTATTTAGATATAAATGTCTTTAAGGAAGTTACCAGTATAGATCTGGTGAGGCTTTCTAGTTTTGTGGTAAGATTCCCTGTATCTAAGACTGTTATGAGAAAATTAGGGATGAGTCTTCAATGAAAAAATCTAAACTTAAAAATAATGTAACGTTCAGTTCTCAACTTTCCTTATGAAACTCCAATGAGTGTGCAAAGACTTGATGAATGGTCAATTAGAGTACTTTTTTCTTCAGCACTATGTCATGGAACTCGTGTATGAATTGTATATTCTAATACAATTTCAGAAAAAAATGGAAGTAACCAGCAGAATTCCTTCATTTTTGCCATATTTCCTTGCCTATCCTTGCTACCTACCCATTCAATAAATATCCAGTAAGGAAACTACTGATTCCATCTCCCTTTTATCCAGTCTATGCATGGAATTTTCCCTTTCTGTCAACTTCAGTTTCATTGCTTTTAAGTTTAAATGTTAAGAGATTACATAGATTAAAAAAGACATTACTTTCTTAGATAAGAATAGAAAATGAATAGTTTTCAGAACATGTCTTCTAGAAAGACAGGACAGATACCCAGAAAAGACAGTCAGTGTCTAGGTAAGACACATTTATATTAATTAATATTCTGAGAAAAGTAGTCCACAGTATCAACAAAAGGATGTGTACTTTTAAGAAAGACCTGTTCCAAGTGTCTTTGTTTTTTACTTTAAAGCATGCATCCATGGGAAAATAAAACCACATGCTGCTTACAGTTCCAAGGATTTAAAAAAAATGCAATTCTTCTGTGCTCATAAGGACTACGCAGGGTTTGAAAGCATCACATTCAGGTTTACTTTAAAGGGTTCAATCTTACATAGAAATTATCTCCTATAGTTAAAAGTCTTTGTTCTAGAAGATTTTCACTCAGTCTCTCTGCTGTTATGAAAGGTCTGGATTGCAGCATTAAATACATATTTGTATACATTGTGTCTTTTTTACAGCACAAATATTTTATACTTCAGTTAGACAACTCATACTGTTTAATATTAAGAAAAAATAAAATAAATCTTATTATGATCAAAGCCTTGACCATCACAAAGTTATCCTACAGATATTGGAAGAAAATTCTATTTTGCAAAAAAATCTTTGACTTTTTTTTTAAATTTTGGTGCTAAAATAGCAGCTGGATTAAATATATCAAAAAATAAAGTAATTACTGTACAGGTGGATAAAGATCAGACTTTATCAGTGGGACAAATTGCACTGATATTTAGAGGCATGTATTATGGACATTAGCTATGAAGCTCAGTCAGATAAGGTTGACACCTTAATATATTTTTCCATTTAGAAACTGATAAAGCATTAGGTATAGATAATGATAAGGATAAGGTATTAAAAAAGCTTCAGTGGGTGAATATAGTTCCAGGTATATGTTAGATATAGAATTTGCATTGTTAAAAACTGAATTCCTTGCAAATATTCACTAAGCGATACAGTAGCATTCAAGGAAATATCCAATTTATTTATATTTACATATACTTTCCCATGTCAATCTCAGTTATGGTAAAAAGGTTAAAACAACCCACTATGTAGATAGCAGTGGTGCACTACCAGAAAGAGTATTCACTAGCTCTTTCCTAATATTGCTTATTCTGATGAATACATTGTACTGTGAGGGAAAGAAGCCATGTTGCTAGAAGACTAATTCTCCTATGCTCTAACAGAGAATGATAGCTGATTGCTGAGATTCAAGATAAGAAGCAAAATACACCAATAGTAGTTTGCAAGTTAATTGTTGCTAAACTGCAGACACTTTTAGGCGTGATCCTAAGCATAGATAATTCTCTGCAGCTAATTTCCAAGGTTATGTTTGTGCCACAAGAATGAGTCTTAACTTACCCAGGATAAGGAATGATGGCTTGAGACAGAGCTTGGTATGGGAGAGGAGTGGATAACAGTGTTCGTACTTTTTATGAGTTTCTGAATCCAGGTTGCATTTACAGATAAGTTTAGCAAAGTAATCTCTGGATGATTATTGTTTTCATGTTGGGATCAGCAGCTAAATATCTTTCTCTGACAAGTGCGTCAAAAAAATTCCCCTCCCCCTCAAAAAATAACCAAAACCCCAAACGACCACTACAAACAAAAACGCTTAGAGCCATCACTCAAATTTCAGATCACCTAGGAGTTACATGAGTGTGTTTTGTATCTGCCAGTACTAGCTGACACAAATGTGTTATGTGTTTATATATATATAAAAAAAAAAACTGGTGGGAATTTATATTTAGACTGAGTTTCCTTAGCTCCCTGGCTGGAATTTTGAAAACCAGCTTTATCCCACAAGAGACTGATTGCTTTGCAAGGCAAAGCCGGTCTTTCATATGAATGTGTCTGTGTACAACAGTCACAGTGTTTTTCCCTCCATTTCTTTCAGAAATGAAAAATTATGTAAGCCTGGTCCAACAGTATCACATATCTGTCTAGAAATATGTATTCCTTCCTATTTTTGTATGAATTTCATTAATCTCTGCAGGTTTGTGCCAAATATCTGCTAAGATTACATCAGTGATGTCCTTATTTCTTCTTACTTGTAATGCATCAGTGCAGAAAATGTGAAGACTGAGAGATCATCTCACTGTTGTATGATACGAGTGGAATTGTCAAGCAATAGCAAAGGGAGAATTTGGGAATGGGATGCAGTCAACAAGGAAGTAGCACTGTACCAGCTTTATGGATTCTTCAATCTGAGGAAAAAGACAGGAAACCAACAGCGGTTCCTTCAGATGCAATGAGATGAATTAATGAGGGAATTAACTTGGGAACTCATGTGAAAGGGCCATGGCTTGGAAAATCATGGTCAGTAAAATACCAGAGGAAGAGTGCCAATCTTTGATGACATGGGAAAAAAACCAGAAATATCTCTGAGGTATTTTCCAAGTCTGAATCATGGCATCAGAAAAGGACATATTTCATAACAGTAAAAATAGTGTTCCTACATGGGGAGAAATAGAATTATGCAGAATCTTTAGGATCAAATCATCCCATATTCCCGAAACAGAGATATAAAGATATTACAAAGGGCAACACAAATGAATGCCATTGACTGGACTAAAGAAATGCAAATATTGGTGAATATAGGTGATTTAAGGACACCTGAGCATTAGATGCCTCCAAAAATCTGTGAACATGGGGAGGTTTCTCTTCATGCTTGTTTCCACAGCAAGAACTTTTTGTTAAGCTCTGCTTGCTATTGTATCTATAGGATGACCTGCTTTGTGCTTTCTTTGTACCCCTCTGACATATTTAAAATAACAGCTTTAAAATAACAGCCCAGGTGCTCAGACTGGCACAGAGCTTATGAAGTACAAATTCTATCTAGCAAAGGAGCTGAGATTTCAGAAAGCCTCAGCAAATTTTATGTAGTATGTAGTTAAATTGCTTTTGATTATGGAAGCCTTTTCTTTTTATGTGGTATCCATTTAAGCATTTATTTTTAGTTTATACCACTCTGCATTTTTAGCTGCTAAGTTCAGACATTAGCTATTCACCACAGTTTGGCTTTGATGTGGCTATACTTAAGCACATCTGAGTGATTATTTACAGTTTTTAGCAAAGCCCAAACCTTTGGAGGCATGGTCTAAAATGGGAAAATAATTGTAATATGTCTCTTATTACCAGAATTTCTGAAAATAACATATGAGTTATAAAAAATTATTCCAAACATTGCAGTTTCGCAGCATTTCATCTAAGTAGTGTGCTCTAACTGGTACAAAACTGTAAAATTTAACTGGCAGATGTTTGAGAATTAATGTTGAAAGCACAATCAAAACAGCTTTGAACAAAATATCTGTAACAATTCCAGTATATGTAAAGTCACGAAGAGGACATAAGCTTTTCTATCTTGCTTTTACTTTGTTGAAAAATCCAGCTTCCAAAAAGCAGCTGGAAAGAACAGGGAAGACTATATTAAAATGATATCACTATTACTTATTGCTGCAATTTTTTGAGAATCACATTTACACACATGCAACTTGTGTAGATTTCCTACCAGTAACTTCGATACTAAATTGTAATATGCAAAAATAAATCTTTATTGCTTGTGCTTCTTGATCCATTCCGGACTTTACAGCTCATAAAGTGAAAGATAAATTGCACTGGTCTTATAAACAGAATTTATTTGAGTTTACTTTATATTTTTCTGCATGCTAGCTCAGACCTCTACTGTCTAAATTGTGCATATTTGTGAATGAGTGAAGTTTAATATTAAGATATAGAACTATCAAGATACTATTTATCTCTTCTTTTCTAAAACTTGAATTTTGAATCAACTTGTATCTCAAAAAATTTTGCTGTTTAATACTACTTATATGCTTATCATTCACCAGAGTATTTATCAGACAAATTCTCACTTTTGAAATCCTGAGCAATCTTAAAAAACTGAGCCTTATGCAAGATATAAAAATATTTTTCTACAAGCAACATAATTTCAGCACCAGATTACTTTTAGCACTTTATATGAAAAATGTGTTCATGCAGTAACATAGCATCCATTTAGGACTCACTATATGGTTCCTAGAATTGAAAAACAAAAATAGAAACAGCAACGTTTGTGTGCTGTGAATGAGAGTGTCTTAAAGAAGTCACTGGACTGACTGCTACGAAGAGCCATTTTCTACTGCTGTCAGACTTTGACATCTACGCAGAGTCAGAAAGGATAGCCTGTAAGAAAAAAGGTGTTCTTAGCTGGAGAATGGAAACTTAGCATATTGCAAGGTATTTTAGTCACCTAACTTTTTCAGTTAGAATGAATGTCATAAAATCATAGAATCATAGAATTCTTTAAGTTAGGAGGAACCTTTAAAGATCACCTGGTCCAGCTCCCCTGCAATGAACAGGGACATTCACAGCTTGATCAGGTTGCTCTGAGCCCTGTCCAGCCTGTCTTTGAATGTCTCCAGGGATGGGGCATCCACCAGCTCTCTGGGCAATCTGTTTCAGTGCTTCACTACTCTTCTTGTAAAAAACTTATTCTACAGTCAAGATTGTCAAGAACCTCTCCAGAAAAGTCAAAAGGTTCCCTGATTTTCCCACTTATGAATGGATGGGAAACTGGGTCTACACTAAGTACTGACATGAGGAGACGTAAAAAAAATAAGGCACCAAATAAGCAGCTAGGTTTAACACAGGATCACGTCCGCTTTGTTATCATGGTTCAGTTAAAATAATAATCCAGTTTGCCTCATTTCTGCTGACATTCTTGGCTGTCCTTCAACCTCCTTCAGTGAGGACTCCCATGAAGTAAGTGGAGGGATGCATGAGGCTCCCCAAGTCTGATATAAAAGAAATAAACTGCAAAAATCCATATTGGAAGATCTCAGAGCAAAGGCCAGAAGGATAGATGTCACTAGTGCCCCAGGCAAGTTTGTTTCAGACAAGTTAAAACCTTTTCATAGTATCGACTTGGCTGTAAAACAGTGAGACACTGAGTAGGAAGGAAAAAAAGCAGGGAAAAAATCAAATTTCAGGCAAATAAATCACTTTTACATGATTTGATTTCTAGTTTACAGAGCCAGAAGACACCACTATGCTCATTGAGTGAATAAGTTGCATAATGCTGGCTAAAGATTACTTTTACATACATTTGTGTTTGATAAAGAAGGTGTGTTTTAGAAAAATAATCAAGTCTTAATTTCCATGATGCTTGTGATGGAAGACTATCCCACCTCGATACTTAGTGTTAGGATGCAATTTGAAGCCTTTGACTTTTTCGAAGAAAAATAGTGACAGGCAGACACTCTCAAAATCATGTAGTTTGGCAGGTGGAGCATGTGGAAATGGTGAGTTAAAAATCACTGTAAACTGAGCATAAACATGAAAATCTTTTTGCTCATATTGTTTGTCAGAACAGTAAAGTATACATAATTATTTCCTCTGTATTTCTTATTTGAAAATAAGTAATTGCCTGTATTAATTTCCTTTCTAATTATTGCCTGCACTAAACAGGTGTCCAGAACTTGTTTTCCATGCAAAGAAGATGAATGTTGCATCTTAGATACGTATGGTAAGAAAAAAAGCTATAAAAAATTTGGTAATTGGCCATTTACAAATCTATATTGCTGAGGGAGTTATTTTTTCCTTGTCTGAAATATGGGCTATATAAATAATTAAGTATATACTTTTTTAGCAAGAATTGTTCCCAGTCTGCTAAGATAATGTCATTGTGTATGAATAAAATATTCAGTTCCTCCTCTGAAATATTTTATCACATCTGTGACTTGTGTGGTTATTTTGGATTTCACTATATAAAATATTCTGTATTGCACTGCTGAAATATTTCATAGGACTTAGACTGTAAAAGCACATCACATTCTTTAAAAACACTAGTATTTGATTATTGTTTTTCTACTGCACCTCACCAGTACAGCATAATTCAATCTCTCAGATGTCAGGACTCTTCCAGCTTTTGAATGGCATCTTTATTTTCCTTGAACAGCAAATATCACTAACATTTCAGCCAGAACAGCCTACTGACCAAGCTGTCAGTCATATATTTAACATATCAGACCTGAGACCTGAGAGGTGCTGAACTCAGTGTCAGAGGGCCACCCAGTACTCTGCACCATACTTGGCAGCTAGTTTTCAGAGCCTCCCGGGGAAACCAGAAGAAATCTATTTTACTAAACTACTAGGAGATTATTTTACAAGCAGCATGTTGTGATACTCAGCAGATTCGATCATGATAAGCCACATGCCAGTGATTTGTGACCCCGTATGCAGAACTGAACATATTGTGTTGGTGGAAGGGAAAGGTCAGCAGCAAAGCTCACCATGGGAAATGATGCTCTGCCTCAAGTGCTGACCAAGTAGAGTGCATCCATTAAATCTGTCACCACATGATAAAGATCCAACTAAATTTTGCTATTCATGATTTTCTAGGTTGTCCCAACCTCTCCTCCTAAGACAGTACAGGGTGCCATTTTCTGATACCGCATCAGTGTGATGAGGCACGTCCTGAAAGGCACAGGTGGGAGCCTGCGCTCTTTGCACAGGGCTTTTCCCTCTGGGTCACGCTGGAAGGTACACAGTTGAGTAAGATCTGAAAAACATAGTCATCTTGTTGCATACTTAAGAGACTTAATTTATTTCCACATCAGCCAAGCAATTTTTTTAATTGTCAGAAAGCCGTATGGAAATTTGAAAGGTACTACTATTTAATGGTCAAATCACGGTCTTTGAGAAGTTATAGATGAGTAAGTTAATTAACTAACTGTAAACCATTTGTTTTTCATACAGTATATGTTTTTATTTGAAGTATGTGGAACAGCCTATATTTACCATGTTATTTCTACAACTAAAACTAAAGGGATATTTTTTTAATTTGCAAAAGCTCAGACTGCTTTTGACATTTAGTAAAAGTGTTTAGATTGTTGCTTTTAGCAATATACTCTTGCTTAAATGAGATAATTTGGCAATATCAAAGGCTGCATTTGATTCAAGATGTAGGGTGAGGAATTTTGCAAGTAAATTCTTCTTCCTTTAATATGATTAGGAAAAATCAAATATTATTTGAACCTGTATTTATAACTACTAAAATGACCACTATTTCTTAGCAAAATTAGTCTAAAACTTCAAAATTCATGTAGTGTATGAAGGACAAATAGGTAAACTGAACATCTGAATTAGGTTGTGGATAAATTTAGAAGACTTGTGGCCATTTTCTTTGTTTCTTTTTTGATGACAACTTCCTGTAGTTCACCTTAACTTCACAAGTTTCTTTTTACCTCATGTTTCTTTTTACAACCTCTACTAAAGTAACAAATTCTGATATAGCTGCGTGCATTCTGCAACCTGCTTATGAAAGAGAGTCTTCCAGGCTCATAGAAGAAGTTTGTTACCATTTGAGGTACTGAATACAATCCTTGACAACTCATGAAGCCAGTAATAAATAATGAAATATTTTAGACATAAAAGGAAAAAAAATCAGAGCAAATATTTTCTGCTTTGAATAAAAAAAACATTTTGCAAAGACTGAACTGATATTTGTGAATTACAATGTCTCGTGGCACAGCTGCTTTCAGGAAATAGAGTTCCTCACTTTAATTAAATCAATTGCAACTTTTAGTAGTGTGCCAAATTCTTAGGAATATTATAACAGAAAGTTCTGTTAATTTGCACTGTTGAAATTGTTTAATCTCTGAGGACTACATATTGCAACGTATGATAATTTCCCATTGTTTATCTAAAAAATCTTGATGGAACTTGCCTGGCTTGCCGCAAAATAATGCCGAGCTCTCTCACCAGGAGTGGGAAGGGGCACCCATCAGGCTCCTCCACAGAGCTAAGTGCTCTTCCCAGCAAAACAGCCTGGCTGTTAGTCTACTAGAGAAGACATCTAGAAGGGAGTGAGTGTGGTGCTTCAGTCAAAGGACATGAACGTCTTTGCAACAACAGTCACATATTCTCATCTAAGTTCTTGAAACCACAATGGTGACATGAAGATAAATATGATTGCCTATATCACATGGTCTCTACTTTTATTACTATTCTCTCTAGAATTGACAGTTAAATTAGAGTACTTTATTCTCGTCTGCAAAACTATTTTATCACTGTTTAAGTGCCAGATTTCCAGAGCAACAAAATGTCTATGCAGCAAATGCTTTAGTACAACCACACAAAAATAGCTAATATGTTACTCACATGTAAATATTTGCAGAATATTCAGATACCCCATGCATATGTGTGACCAAAATCTGGTCCTGAAATCATTCATATTTTAAGGAAACTTTTCCCAAATATTCTAATGTAATTTCCAGGCAACATAAATGCTAACTACATCGGGCAGCTTTCCCAGCCTTAGGGAAGAAATAAGTGTTTCTTCATTGAGCCTCTGTGATTCCTCAATGTTGATTCCTTTTTCTCTGGTAGTTGATACTTCTCTCTGTTGGCCCCAGCTCCTGAGCCTCCTCTTGTCCATCTCAACTGAGGAAGGGGAAAGAGTTTTCCAAGATAAGTATTTCAAAGCAGCTTCATTTACTTTTAAGATACAGACTGGAATACGTGTATTTGTCTTCTTTCCGTTACTTCAGAGAATTCCACATCCCTAAAGACCTAAACATATAATCTGTACGGCTTTGTCATTTCTTAAGACACTTAGGTGAAGACACCACAAATCAGAAGGGAAGAAGGGATGGAGAATCAAAAGGTGCATAGATGTGAATGATTTGGACTGCATACCCATGGCTGAATGTGCATGGTTCAAATGCTGCTTGCAGCTCTTTTACCATCAAACTGTAGTTTTTGGGGGATCTTTAGTTTTACAAGAATAGAGTCATTTTATGGAATTGATGGGCATTAACATGATAACATGAGCATTTCTGTTTATCTTATTTATTCTCATGCCCTAACTGCAGCTGAATTCAACACAGATATTTCAGGTAGCAGAGGAAAGTCTGGTTTGCACTAAGAATCGTAAAATATCAGAAGGCACGTATAAACACAATCTACGACTGCTGTTGCTACTGTTGGAACTCAAGTAGTGTCTAATGGCTATTACATTTCTAGTATCCTTGTATTCTTTGTTCTATAAATATTTGGAAAGGATTTATACTCTATGTAAAGATCACAGATGGCTATACAGGAATAGAACGTAAAATAAGCACTGGAATAAAAACAAATGCATGGTTGAAAGTGTTATCTAATATACATTCTGTCAGTGACAGAAAAAAGGTTTTCCTTTTTGCAACTGTTTCTTCCATTGACGTATTTGAGCAAACAAAATGTTGTTCTGAGTTGGTAATTGGGCCTTTATTCATTAATGCAGCATTCATTGTTATACAGTGGTGGATAGCAGACGGTGGGAGAAAGAAAATTACAACCCACTGCAGAATCAAAAGAAATGAGGAAGAGAACTAGAGCTTAATGAAGAATTTTGTAAAGAAAACCAAGTTGTAGAATTATTAGCTTAATTAACGCAAGAAGTCACAGAAGATTTATCTCATCAGCAAAGCAGATGAAATACTTATTTTATTTATCTTTAGTTAGTTTTTTGCCAATTTTGTTTTCCTTCTTGTCCCAGTTGTGTGTGAGATTTACCAAAATATGCCAGAAATCTTTTAGCAACAGGGAAGTCACAGAATTGCTGCTTACTATCTAAAATTCTGGGCATAGTTCTATCTTTTTCCATATTCATACCCTAGAATAATTTGAACAAATCTGATATTAATCCAACTAATTCTTCTAGGCTTTACTTTTAGGATCCTCAATCTTACTTAATTTCTTTTCTGGGTCATTGTCTTGATGTGGGAGGCCATTGTTGCTCGTTTTCTGCAACAGCCTCCTTAAGACTGAAGAGTGCGTGAAGTTTTTAAAATAGCTTAAATGCCTATTTCTATTCATGCTATAGGATGGTTTTCAATATTACTTTGTTATGACAGCAGACTGAACTCCCCTTCAGTTGGCATATCTCTGTGCTTGGCTCTCTAACGCATTTTCGTAACTTCAAAAATCTCATTCTGCATTAACGGCTTCTTGTGTTTCCACATCTGTATTTAAAGCAACATTCTTGTTTTATAATCAAAAGGTAATATAGTAACTGTTTAAAATATAAAGCAATACAATAATATAATACAGATAGTAAAAAGTCTGTGGTCTGCTTTTACTGATGCTCAGTATCGTTTAAAATCAAGTCCACTTTCTCAATGCTGAGATCTCCAGAGATAACAGACTGACCTATAGACTCTACCCTGAGGTGTTTTGGGCTGGATCGTTTTTCAGTGTGTTCTTTCTGCCCCATGTACAATGCAAACAGCTGTTCCACTGAAGTCTGAATGATAGCTAGGTAGTTCAAAAGCAACTAGGGTGTAGAGGTGAAGGGAATAATTGATAGAATTCAGGAATATGGGTACAAATGAACAGAGAACAAAGTTACACTAAAGTAGATGTGGAAGAATAGGCTCTGGAATTGAAAAGGTACAAAATAAAGCAAAGATAATAAAGTCAGAAAATGTAAGAAAATCTAGACAAAAAATAATGGCCTATAATTAAAAGAACAGAAAAAAAAAGAAAGAAAAAAAATGCAGAAAAAAAGAACTATACAGAAATGAGAATAGGAATAATCTTCATATAAGAGTAGAAGAAATATAATTTAAATCAGCTATTTATTGTTGCACTCTGTGGAGAAAGATTCTTTGGATTTGAAGTACAATTAGTTTTGTGGAAGAAAGAGTGGAGGAGAGGAGAGGAGAGGAGAGGAGAGGAGAGGAGAGGA